>NC_090649.1:217980331-218060331 GCF_040937935.1 Hyperolius riggenbachi | reverse complement strand
GTAAACTTCAACTCATTTTCCCCCGACCCCCCTACAGTATCCCTTTAAAGTGAACTGAAGGTGAGAGGTATATGGAGGCAGGGCCGGATTTGTACTTTTTACCGCCCAAGGCCAAATACAGTATACCATCTGTATGGTTGTTGTCTCTGTGTGCCCCAATGAGAAATCTACTTACTTTCTATCATTGGATGTTACAGACAATAGCTATTTCAGTAATATGTGTATAGATTATAAGTTATGTTTTCCTTAAGAACTCTTATGTTATGTTTGCCATCTCATTAATGATGGACCCATTGTGTCTCCATGTGAGTTAGGCTGATGTGTACCTGCAGGATAGAGCTTACAGAACTTGCGGGATGACACAAGTACAGGACAGAGAGTTCAAAGGTTAAAGCTTTCCTTGTAGATAGGGATGGCTGCATAAAACAGCTTTACTGACCCTCACTGAGCCGCCCCTAAATTTCTGGTGCCCTAGGCCATGGCCTGTGGCCTTGCCAGAAATCCGGCCCTGTATGGAGGTAGCCATATTAGTTACCTTTTAAACAATACCAGCTGCCTGGCAGCCCTGCTGATCTGTTTGGCTGCAGTAGTGTCTGGATAACACCAGAAAAAAGCATGCAGGTAATCTTGTCAGATCTGACAATAATGTCAGAAACACCTGATCTGCTGCATTGCTTGTGCGAGGTCTGTGGCTAAAAGTATTAGAGACAGAGGATCATCAGGCTAGCCAGGCAACTGGTATTGCTTAAAAGGAAATAAATATGTCAGCCTTCATATAACTCTCACCTCAGATTTACTTTAACTTAATATTTGGTTGCACACCCCTTGAAAAAAAAACAAAAAACTGAAATTAGCCACTTCCTATAATCATCAATAAGCTTCTTACCCTTCTCAATCAGAATTTCGGACCACTCTTCCTCTGCAAACTGCTCCAGGTCACTCTCTTACTGGAAGGGTGACCTTTTCCCAACAGCAAGTATTCAAAGGGATTTAGGTCTGGACTCCTTGCTGGCCACTTCAGAACTCTACAGCGCTTTGTTTCCCTCCATTTCTGAGTGCTTTTTGACATGTTTGGGGTCATTGTCCTGCTGGAAGACCAAAGATCTTGGACGCAAACTCAGCTTTCTGACACTGGACTCTACAGTGCGACCCAAAATACTTTGATAATCCTAAGATTTCATGATGCCTTGCACATATTCAAGGCACCAAGTGCCAAAGGCAGCAAAACAACCCCAAATAATCAATGAACCTCCACCATATTTCACTGTAGGTACTGTGTTCTTTTCTTTGTAGGCCCCATTTAATTTTCGGTAAACAGTAGAATGATGTGCTTTACCAAAAAGCTCTATCTTGGTCTCATCTGTCCACAAGACATTTTCCCAGAAGGATTTTGGCTTACTCAAGTACATTTTGGCAAACCATAGTTTTGCTTTTTTTAGGTCTCTGTGTCAGCAGTGGGTTTCTCCTGGGTTTCCTGCCATAGCATTTCATTTACATGTTGACGGATTTACATGTTGACGGATAGTTTGCGCCGATGCTTCCTGAGCCTGCAGGACAACTTGAATTTCTTTGGAACTTGTTTGGGGCTGCTTAACCAGCATCCGGATTATCCTGCATTGCAACCTTTCATCAATGTTTCTCTTCAATGCACGCCCAGGGAGAATAGCTACAGTGCCATGGGTTGCAAACTTCTTGATAATGTTTCACACTGTGGACAAAGGCAAATCAAGATCTCTGGAGATGGACTTGTACCCTGGAGATTGTTGATATTTTTCCACAATTTTGGTTCTCAAGTCCTCAGACAGTTCTCTTCTCCTCTTTCTGTTGATCATGCTTAGCCTGGCACACAAAGCCCCACAATGCAAAGACTAAACGTGGCCACACACCATACAGTTAAAAAAATCTAATTTTTCACCAATTAGATCATTATGATCTGTTGTCCCGAAAAATCGAGAGCTTTTCTTTGTTTTTGATCGAGAAATCCGATCGGATTTCCCATTCTTTTTCCATTTTTGGAGATTGGATATGTTGGAAATTTCAGACCAAATTTCCATCAGTGTGTGATGGATTGTTAATTACTTAATGTACAGTTCCAATCAATTTGTTTCTGAGCTTTCAATTTTATTTGTGATTGGTGAAAGATTGAATTTAGGTGTGTGGTACATTGGTCGGATTTTTGAATTGTTACAGTCAGAAAAATGTATTGCTATTCTTGAATTGAACAGATATTTTAAAAAAAATGAATGGTGTGTGGCCACCTTAAGTGAACTTTTCTCCTTTTTATCTGCTTTCAAGTGTGATTTTTAAATTGCCTGTTACTTACCTCAGGTGAGTTTAGCATCACATGTCTAAAACAATCTTATTTATCCACAATTTTGAAAGGGTGCCAATAATTTTGTCCAGCTCCGTTTTGGAGTTTTCTGTGACATTATGTCCAAATTGCTTATTTCCTCCTTTTTGTTTTGTTCCATTACACACAATGTGAATAAACGTGTAAACATGTGTTAGGGCACGTTTCCACTATTGCGGTGCGGAATCGCCTGGATTCCACCGCTGATGAAATCGCATGCGGATGCGATTCCGCATGCGTTTTTTGCCGCGAATTCGCATAGGTGAGGGTATATGCGATTTTAACCATGTCACTGCCTGTGTGAATTTGCATCGGTACCTATGCGATTTCCCTATTAAATACATTGTGTGCGATTCGTCTGCATTCCACACGCAGGCGAATTCTGCAGGGTGTTCCGTGCAGACTTTCTCTGCACAATAAAACGCTCCCGCAGATGCATAAGTGGAAACAGGCTCATTCACTTATATTGTCTATGCGAATCTGCATACGCAAGACGGATGCGGATTCGCGATAGTGGAAACGGGGCCTTACTGCAACAATTTTCTGTGAGAAATACTTGATTTTTTCTGGAAACATTTCTGGGGTGCCAACAATTTTAGCCATGACTGTATCTGCAGGTATATTCTTTCTCAATGGAGCTTGCATGTGTTTTGACTAGGCATTATAGTTTCCTCCCACACACCACAAACATACTGATATGTTAATCTGCTCCCAACCCCACCAATTAACCTTAGACTATGTCAGAGACATTAAACTATGGATTTGATATTTAATGGAATGTGATCCCTGGCTGAGGGACAGTTAGTGATATAACTACTCTGTAAAGCGTAGCAGAAGAGATCAGCATTATAGAAGCGCATCGAAATAACACAATTTAAAAAAAAAAAAAAAAAAGGTTTTTTTTTAAAAAATTAAAGCAATTCTGTGTCAAATGAGTTTTCTAAATTGTGCACTACTGTGTTTTTCATGACATTTTGGTGCATTTGCATTTTTTCAATGTGTCTCTTTTCAATGCAGAAAATACAGTTTCAGATTTATTTTATTAAAATGCATCAAAAACATGTCAATATGCAATAAAACGCACTTCTGCATTTCCATTGAAATACAATATGTGCAATTCAGATGAGTTTCACAGAAATATGCAGCAAGTTGTGCGCAGGGTTGCTCAGCAGGACCCCGAATGCGAAGTTTCCCCGAAACATTCGGGTGTTTTTTAGGTTTGCAGCATGCGAACCCGAACCCGAATGCTGCGATTCCGAGCCGAACCCGAATACGAAGCCTGCCGAATGTGCGCGCTGGAATTCGGCGGGATGGAGCTGTGGGTTCGGTTTCGGCTTCGGGATTCGGGGATGACGTGATTGGGCCAATCAGAAGTCCTCCTACCGAGGAGCTGGCAACCCTAGCAACCAATCAGAGGAGGGGAGCCTGGCCCTCCCCTCCTGTATATAAGGCGGCGGCCATCTTGCGGAGCCACGCACTTGTGTGACTGCTGCTGGTACTGAGAGATTCTCCAGTGCTGTGCTGTGTCTGAGCAAGTGCTTTTCACTGCTAAACCTAGCGTTTTGCTTCCTAAACACCCCCTAAACACATTTATTGTTGTCTTATATAGTTAGCTAGTATTTTGATTGTTTTTAGTCAGCTAGTGTATAGTGTATACTGTGCTAGGCTAGTGTTAGTCTGTGAGCAGGCTAGGTCTGCTAGCCTAGGTAGCCTTAGCCTACTACTAGCTTAGGTAGGTTAGGGATTCTAGTTAGTTGTGTACTAGTAGTACTAGTTTAGTTAATTATTACTGCTGTAGTCTGGTACTTTATTAGTTTCAGTACTGTGTTAGTTAGTTACTGACTGTAACAGGTCACCACCAGCATCCATTGTGAGTGACCTGACCTGTGACTGTCACCTCACCTGCCCGAGCCTATTGATTGATTACGTCTGACCGTGTGTGACCGTTTTTAATTGTCACCGACTGTCTGCCGCACGACTTACTTGTAGCGTAGTGCGCTAGGTGTTTCTTAGTTACCTGCGTGCGTGCATACTACTAGTGTCTACTGTCTACTACTAGTCTACTAGTCTAGTACCCGTGTCAAAAACCTGAGCGGTTTTTGCCTTTTTCATGATTGCTAACTCAGTAAAGAACCTGCCCTTAAAGCGTTGCTATCATATAAATCCGGCATAGTGGGGTCTGAACCCTCTATAACAGTAATTATAGATTGACGGTATACCTTGAAATGAATCAGAGCACTCAGTATATGATTTTATATAAAAAATTGTATTTGCTTATCATACAGCATATATACAAAATATGAACAGTTCCAAGTAGTGTTTCCTTATAACAGTATTCCATCTTATCAAGGCTTTAGAGCCAAGCAATTATCAATCATCTAAGTACATTCAAAAAAGAATATAACAGTTGTGTTATGTAGAATAAGATCAAAAATAGTCTCATCTGTATCAATAGCTATGTATCTAGTAGCTGTGTAAAACTTGTAGTAATCTTCTTAAAGAAATAGCATAAAAATAGCTTCTAAAAAACTTCTTGCTAACATCTTAATAAAACTTAAAGGGAACCTAAACTGAGAGGAATATGGATTTTTCCTTTTAAACAATATCAGTTGCCTGGCAGTCCTGCTGATGTCTTTAGCTGTAGTAGTGGCTGAATCACAGACCTGAAACAAGCATGCAGCTAATCCAGTCTGACCTCAGTCAGAGCACCTACTATGCATGCTTGTTCAGGGTCTGTTGCTAAAAGTATTAGAGGCAGAGGATCAGCAAGACTGCCAGGCAACTGGTATTCTTTTAAAAGGAAAAATCCATATCCTTCTCAGTTTAGGTTCCCTTTAATGCTGAAAAATTAATAAAGTAAATCACCAGAATATTAAGCATATTACCCCTTCTCTGTCATCTCTTCAGCATCTAGAACCACTTGTGGGAAGGTAGCTTCTGCCTCATGTGTCGTCTCAGGAGATTGCTGGGCTTCTGCAAACTATGAGCTTTCAGGCCCTACTTTTATAGGGGTTGGAGGCAATATGGCTGCCTAATCTGGACTTTCCCTGAATCCCAGGTTCTGATTGGCTAAAGCTTTCGTGCGTCAATGCTTTATCATGTTTTGATTACCTAAGTCACAATATTATTGTTTATAAATTCTTAATTACCTTATCTTGTGGGAATTAACGTCATTTGGAGTGCTTGACATTTTGTTTAGGTCATTTCTGATGCACGTAATTAAAAATGGACGTCAACAGCCATCTTGTCTGTTGGCTGACCCAGACATGGAGACTAAACAATGTCATTCATGACGCATTTCTGATAAAGTGTTCGCTGCTAATTATGTTGGAATGTCTTGGTACTTCCCCAGACATGAGATTGGTCAGGTTGACACTGTAACCAGACCTGTGAGAGCCTTCAGCAATTTAAGGCTTATTGAAACATACAGGGCTTCTAATATACTTATTTAAATATAAAGCTTATTATATAATTCTTCTTAAAACAATCATATAAGAAATAATTGCATATTAAATCTTAATAATATAAAATCATTTTCCATATATTTGTCTTTCTGATGAAGAAATAAATATCTAATTTCATCCGGCAGAGGTCAGCCTTTCATAACAAATAAACAGTATTAATAATGTTGATTTCATAAGACCGCCAGGTGGCATCATGGAATGATCTTTAACTAATTGGGAAAACAACTTCTTTGTTTAATATTTATATAACTTGTTCCCAAAACATCATGTGTTATCAGCTTTCTGAGACTAGAGCACGTCAACAATTCTTCCAGAACCATAACAATCTCACGAGAATGTCTTACTGTCTCATCTTTCACGGGTAGAATACAGCTTACATGTTTCAAAGTAATAGATTGTATTATATAGGGTTTTACAATAACTATTTCTTTCTTTAGAAGGACTGTATTGATCATTAATATTTAGATTAATAATATCTGTGTGTAATAATTATGTGCATTTATAATTACTGCAGTAATGTGAGTTTAACTTGCTTTTCTGTCTTCACACAGAAGCCTCTTTAAATATTAAGGCCACGCACTAGCATAAACAAGAATGCTCTGACTTTTTGTAACTAGAATAATCTTATAGGCCTCACAGCCTGGAATATGTTATGTCACAGAGCAATATAAAGTACTCTAACTTTTCACTTTACAATGAAATTTTGTATAGAACATTAAAGCTTAAACCATACACTTATGACAGCTTTTTCCTGCATAAATAAAAACCGCTAGAATTCTGACACCCGTTCACTAATTTTTTTTTCAATTTTACTGTGTGATTTTATTATCATCCGTAGTGTGTGTAATAAATAAGAGTTACAACACATACAGGCCACCACACCAGCATCCGTTGTGAGTGACCTGTGACTGTCTGTCACCTCACCTGCCCGAGCCTATTGATTGATTGCGTCTGACCATGTGTGACCGTTTTTAATTGTCACCGATTGTCTGCCGCACGACTTACTTGTAGCGTAGTGCGCTAGGTGTTTCTTAGTTACGTGCGTGCATACTACTAGTGTCTACTACTATACTACTAGTCTACTAGTCTAGTATCCGTTCACTAATTTTTTTTTTCAATTTTACTGTGTGATTTTATTATCTGTAGTGTGTGTAAGAAATAAGAGTTACAACACATACAGACCACCACACCAGCATCCGTTGTGAGTGACCTGTGACTATCTGTCACCTCACTTGCCCGAGCCTATTGATTGATTGCGTCTGATCGTTTTTAATTGTCACCGACTGTCTGCTGCACAACTTACCTGTAGCATGGTACGCTAGGTGTTTCTTAGTTACCTGCGTGCATGCATACTACTAGTGTCTACTACTATACTACTAGTCAGCACCAAGTCACCACCAACACAGACTTTATTAAAGTTTACACCCTTTCCCGTCCTTTTCTACTTATTTTTTTTTTTTACTGTATTTGTATAGTGCACAATGACTGGCAGAGGTAGAGGGCGAAGCAGCACCAGGAGAGGAAGCGCCATTGCAGGACCCACTGCCAGCAGCAGCAGGTCTGGGACTGGTGTGCCGCCAGCCACTGACCACAGGGAGGAGGGAGCAGAGGCGCAACAGCAGCGTGTTGCGCCCATCTTTGAGACGGGTCGTCGCCCACGGCCCATTGGGGAGAGTCAGGTGCAGGCTGTGGTGGAAATGATGGTGGGGCAGGAAGCCACCTTTTCCAGCACCAGCGAGACTAGTGCCACCAGCACTCCTGTCCGCAGCAGGCCTCCACCAGCGCTTGAGGCCATGGTCACGGTGACCCCATCGACCAGCCTGCCCTCAATGAGCACGCTCTTCTCCCCTGAGACTGTGACCATGTACAGGGATGTTTTGGAGAAGTATGAGTTGGAGATGATGGGGCCATCCAAGGAGGAGAAGGAGGAGTTTGAGGTGCAGAAGTTTGTTGTTGGCGCTGAGGAGGAGGGGCGTGATGCAGGGGATGTTGGGGTAGAGGAGTTGGTTGAGTCGGTCTCACAGGATTTGTTTGGGGTTGATGATGATGACTTGATAGATCCTTCCTATGTGCCACCAGTACCACCAGCACAGTTGGTTGAAGGCAGCTCATCATCGGAGGAGGAGGCGTCTCTGGCACAGAGGCGCGGCAGCAGCAAGGCGGCCAGCACAGGGCGTGGAAGGCAGGAGCCACAGCCTACTGCTTCAGTCGCTACCTCCACTCACAGCAAACCTCTAACTACAACCAAAAAGGCACAATCCTCCAAGGGCACCCAAAAACCCCAGCCCTCAAGCGAAAAGAGCAGGTTTAAGTCCCCAGTCTGGCGGTACTTCACCAAGTGCCCAGTGGACCCGACCAGTGCAATTTGCAACAGTTGCAATCTCAGTCTCAGCAGAGGTCGCGATATCCACAAATTGAGTACTGCGTGCCTGCAGACCCACTTACAGAGCAGACATTTTGAGGACTTTAATGAGTTGGAGAAGCTTATGCAAAGTGGTGCAGGCAGTGGTCAGAGCCAGACAGCCACTGCACAGATTTCAGCAGCAGCAGCCGACCCTCCTGCCCATCCAGCAGCAGCAGCAGGAGCACAGCAGCAACTCACTCCCTCCAACCCCCCCCCCGGGCAGCCAGTCCTCAGTGGCCTCATCAGCTCCCTCCACAGTGGCCTCCTCATCCTCCCGTGCAGGCAAACGCCGCCAGACCCTGCTCAGCGAAGCATTCCCCGGTGTGACCAAGGTGCTGCCTCCCGCCCACAGGCGCATCCGGTTGCTGAACGGGTTGCTTGCCCGGGCCATGTGCTCCCAGCTCCTGCCATATTCCTTTGTGCAGGAGGGGAGTGACATCAGAGCGCTGCTGCAGGTTGGGATCCCGGAGTGGCAAGTCCCCAGCCGCCACTTTTTTCCCACAGGGCGATTCCAGCACTGCACCGCTCTGCCATGGAGAACGTAGGCTGCACGCTGGATCACGCTGTCAGTGCGCGGATCCACATAACCATGGATTCCTGGAGCAGCCGGTTTGGGACAGAGCGCTATCTGTCCTTTACGGCCCACTGGGTCAGCCTGGTGGAAAGCCCAAACGAGGAAGCAGCAGCACCAGTCGCCCACTACGTGGTGCCACCGCGCGGGGTCAGGGGAGAAGCAGCAGCTCCCACCGCCAAGCGATCCCGTCTCTCCAGCAGCGTGAAGGCCCGCCACTGCCAAGCACTGCTGGAGATGAAAAGCCTGGGGAAGAACTCCTTGACGGCATCCAACGTGCTCCGGTACCTCAGGGAGCAGGAGAGGACGTGGCTGACCCCCAGAGGCCTCACTGTGGGATTGGTGGTGTCCGACAATGCCGCCAACCTGCTGTCTGCCATCAGCAGTGGAGACTTGCTCCACGTCCCTTGCTTGGCCCACGTCCTGAACCTGGTGGTGCAAAAGTTCATGCGCACCTACCTGGGGATGGAGGAGCTGTTAGAAGCGGCGTGGAAAATTGTGCGCAGTTTCCACCGCTCAGCAGCTGCAGCAGCAAAACTGGCAGACATCCAGCAGCAGGAGGGCCTGCCACGACACCGCCTTATCATAGATGTGCCAACTCGCTGGAACTCCACCCTGGCGATGTTGGAGCGGCTGGTTGAGCAGAGGAGGGCTGTCAACCGGTACATCTATGATGCCACTTTTGCCGGCACAGGCAGCAGAAGCAGCACCACACTCCAGCTCCTCACCAACGCGCAATGGGGGCAGATGCAGCAGGTCTGCTTGGTGTTGGCTCCCTTCCTGCAGGGAACCAACCTGGTGAGTGAACAACGGGCATCCCTCTGCCAGTGGGTGCCCTTTGTTTGTCTGCTGGACAGGGCACTTGGCGATTTGGGAGAGGAGGCCCTGAAGCAGCTGGAACAGCAGCCGCCTGTGCAGTCCACTGCTCCGCAGGTATTTGAGTCCCTGGAGGAGGAGGAGGAGTTGGAGGTGCTGGACGTTGCTGCTGGGGGGGGGGGGGACATCGGAGCGCAGCAGCAGTGGTGCGAGGGTGGAGAGAGGAGGAAGAGTCTCAGGGGCAAGAGGAGGAGGACCACGCTGACCCTGATGTCTCTGTTAGACGGTCCACCCTGTTCCCCATGGCAGCGCACATGCTGCGCTGCCTGCGCACAGACCCCAGGGTCAAGCGGATGCAAGCGAGGGAGGATGCCTGCATCAGCATGATCCTGGACCCAGGGCTGAGGGGGAGGTGGGATCAGTTTCTGCCTGCCAGAGACCGTGAGCAGCGAGCAAGGGAGTTGCAGGAGATCCTTGTTCGGCGACTGGAGGAAGCCTTCCCACCACCTTCCACTCCCTCTGTCCCTGTCCAGCAGCCAGCAGCAGGTGCCTGCGGCCAGCAGCAGCATCAGGCGCCCAGGAGACCTTCTGTCATTGACGCAGGCATTCTACATGTAGGTACAGCAGCCGAGAGAGGAGGTGCGGGCAGCAGCCACCTTCGGTGAGAGTCACAGCCAGCGCATGATCCGGATGGTGGCCGACTACATGGGGTCCTTCAATGGGCTTGACACCGGCAGCGAAGAGCCTGTGGACCCCATGGAGTACTGGGTGGAGCGCTTGCACATCTGGAGGGAGCTTGCGCAGTACGCCCTGGAGGTATTGTCTTGCCCCCCTTCCAGCGTGCTGTCTGAGAGGTGCTTCAGTGCGGCCGGTGGTGTGGTCACCGAGAAGCGCTCTCGTCTGTCCACAGAGGGCGTGGACAGACTGACATTTTTGAAGATTAACCAGGCCTGGATAGAAGGCACGTTCCTGGCACCTGTTGTCGGCGAAAGGAGGACATGAGGTGTCTGCCTGGGAATTACAATACATTGCCTGCTGCCTGCCATACGTGACGACTCCTCCTCCTGCTGGCCTGCTGCATTAATTTACCTATGAATTTATTTATGTATTTATTAATTTATTGTATTTCTACCTGACTCCTGCTGCTGCTGCTGGCCTGCTGCATTGATTTACCTATGAATTTATTTATGTATTTATTAATTTATTGTATTTCTACCGGACTCCTGCTGCTGCTGCAGGCCTGCTGCATTGATTTACCTATGAATTTATTTATGTATTTTTTTATTGTATTTCTACCGGACTCCTCCTCCTCCTGCTGGCCTGCTGCATTGATTTACCTATGAATTTATTTATGTATTTATTTATTGTATTTCTACCAGACTCCTCCTCCTGCTGGCCCGCTGCATTGATTTACCTATGAATTTATTTATGTATTTATTTATTTATTGTATTTCTACCGGACTCCTCCTCCTCCTGCTGGCCTGCTGCATTGATTTACCTATGAATTTATTTATTTATTGTATTTCTACCAGACTCCTCCTCCTCCTGCTGGCCTGCTGCATTGATTTACCTATGAATTTAATTATGTATTTATTGTATTTCTAAAGCGGCAACATATTACACTGTGCTCATTTTCATCCTGCTGCTGTCAGTGGTCCCATCTCCAGAGTCCACACTATGCATTGCCTGCTGTCAGTGCCACACGTCACTCCACCTCCTACTGCTGCTGTTGTATTTATCCTGCTGCTGTCAGTGGTCCCACCGCCAGAGTCCACACTATGCATTGCCTGCTGTCAGTGCCACACGTCACTCCTCCTCCTACTGCTGCTGTTGTATTTATCCTGCTGCTGTCAGTGGTCCCACCGCCAGGGTCCACACAATGCATTGCCTGCTGCCAGTGCCACACGTCACGTTTTCAGTTTTGTTTTTTTAAGTACACCTATTTCAATGTGAATTCACTTTTAAAAAAACACAAAAAAACCCCTGAATTCACGAATACAAATTTTTAACGAATTTTTAGGCGTAACCTCGAACCGAATATGAACTTGAACCGAATTTCGTGGTCGAAGGCGAATTTGAATGTCATGCGGACCCGAATTCGAATGTACCCGAACCGAATTTTGGTACATCTGAGCATGCCTGGTTGTGCGTTTCAAAAAAACCCCACACATTAGGAAACGTAGAGAAATGCCATGGAGGCGATTCTGCTTAGCGTGCTCCTAGCCTCAAGATTTTATTGAAAACCTGTGTTCCCATTAAGGAAATTCCTCAAGTAGGGGGACCCCTCCTCTTTGCTTCCTTGATTAGATGTAATTGCTATCTGGGCTAAAACAAATAAAAACCTGAAAGAGGCTGTTGACCTCTCCAGCCCTTGTCTGCGCTAAGGGGACCCGCCGTGGCCCTCAAAACAATTGTCATATCTGTGCTGACTCATGCAATAAACGGATACTGCATTTCAAGCAAGGTGTGCAAACAGAAATCTACTCCCACTATTGATTCTGATGGGTGACGTGGCTTAGCACCCAGGTTATGCACCCACCACTCGGGAAAGGTGCGCCACACCAAAAACTCGCTCTGCTCCAGCCCTAAACAGAGAGCAGGTGAACATTTTAGTTAACACACTACTTTATAATAATACAATAAATGTGTAGTTGGTATTATCCCTGGGCATCCTATGCAGTTTAAAGGGGAACTGAAGAGAGAGGTATATGGAGGCTGTCATGTTTATTTCCTTTTAAGCAATACCAGTTGCCTGGCAGCCCTGCTGATCCTCTGCCTCTAATACTATTAGCCATAGCCCCTGAACAAGCATGCAGCAGATCAGGTGTTTCAGTGGTTCAGACTTATAAGTCTGATCTGACAAGACTAGCTGCATGCTTGTTTCTGGTTTTATTCAGACACTACTGCAGAGAAATAGACCAGCAAGGCTGCCAGGCAACTGGTATTGATTAAAAGGAAATAAACATGACAGCCTCCATATAGCTCTCTCTTCAGTTCCCCTTTAATGTTCTTTGGTCTGCATGGACCTAAACTCAGAACGTCCTCTCTGCTCTACAAGATAAGCAACAGCATAATAACCTTTAAACAAAAACATTTCTTTGTAACACCTAATACAAATTCTAAAATAAATCTGCAGTGTTTCCACTTCCTGATTCACGGAAGCAGACATATTGTTAACATCCTGTGCTTTCAAATGGCCTTATCTGCCATCTCTGCCATAGGCAGTCATGTGACACAGGGGAGAGATCAGATAACTTGTGATTAGACACAAATAAGGGGGAATTAAACAGGCTAAACTCATTAAATTCATACAGGGTGCAAGTCTATGTATTTCTTCAGTCCTGTGCATGAGTTCAGGTCCACTTTAAAAACATCAATATAAATTCCTAGTTTTTTTTAAATTACATTAGTTTAGAACAAAAATTGCTTAAAATTAAAAAGGAAAAAAAGAGACATATTAGACATTAACGTTTCACATTTAGAAGTTCTTCCTACCTGGTCTGACTAGGAAGTCTATATCTACAAAAGATGGGCCCGTTTCCCCTGGTGCGGTTTCTGTGCCAAATCCGCAAAGTTTCCCTGTAGGCAAATTGCGCAGGAAAACTGACATAGGGTACAATGGCGCCTCCGGTCGAATCGCTTATGCTAGCGATTCAGCCGACATTTCCATCCGTTTCGGTGCGGGAGGCTGCGAATCCCATAGCTGTGCATGGCATGTCTGTGTATCCACACACCAGGAAGTGATGCCGCGTGTCTTGCAGACGCGTGCCCCACAAGTGGAAACAGGCCCTTAGCAAAGGTAAGATAAGTCCATAGTGAACAACCGGGTTTAGGAATGGACAATGGTCAATATAATGCTAATTTAATTGCACACAGCTTTGAATTGGGCTAAGCCAAACCATCAGGAAGTGCAATTAGCATAATTACAATCTGCTTACAACTTGCATTAAATTTGAATGCAAGATGGAAAATTTTCATCTCATTGATCATCTCGGTTCATGATCAGTCAGGAGACTTGTCCTCCAATGTAATATACTTGTTTACCAAAGTTAAACTAGCACAACTATGGCAACAGCCCACCCCTCCATACATATACTCTGAAACAGTGCGCAGAGCAGTAGCCCTTGTAACTATCTTTGTACACCTGCAATAATCAAGAGTGCAGTACTCTAGTACGTTCTGTTAGGAGAACTTTGGAAATTCTGTAGTTTATCTAAGCAGATAGTACAGTAGGTAAGAAAGCTAAAATAATGTTTTGCTTAACTCATTGTAATATGTACAGCTTAAATGTGAACACTGCCTTTTTCATGAAAAAAAGAGATTTCACTTCCTTGGCTTTCTGTAACTAACTTTCCCAGTGATCAGAGACAAAATAAAAAGGTAATTTACACAGTTAAGGCAACGGCTGCAAAATGCCAGATGTTTCAAAGTGTAATGAGTAAACGAGACAGCAAGGTAATAACTCGTTTATATATTTTTTATGCTTTTCACCTCTATTCTCGTTACACAGAATGTACAAATTATGCTCACAGTTCTGTCACTGCTGTTCAGAAGAGAGAAGTCAATAAGCTGTAGGCATTAATGACATATTCAACCGCTTCAGTACTTTAGCAAATCAATACAGATTTGTGCTACACATTCAAAAATCCACCGCTGAGCAAAACACTAAAAAAGGACCAATCAAAGTAATTTACAGTTCAACTGACCTTTCTGCTTTTCTCTGTTTTCCTTGATTCCTCGGTGCATTTATGTCTTTGTTCATTAAACATTTCAGACACACCAGATATTGCATCAGAGCCTGAAGTTTTACTTTCGGTGCCTAAAAATCAATTAAATGAAACGTCTAATTAGAAATAAAAGTTCATGGAGCTATGGCCAAGGGCACGGAATACTGAGACAAACTGGTAAAATTGACTTTTGTAATCATCTATGTTGATAATGCGTAAGAACATTGAAAATTACATGTACAAATATGACAGTCTGTTCATGATCAAGTATGACAGTTTACTCCCCCCTCAACAAAAACCCTTATTAAAAGAGTAGAACATGCTATAAAATTAATATTTTGGCTTTGTTATTTAATAGTAGGAGCAAATGCAAGGAAACAAAATGAAAAATCTTGCATCAAATGTTTATCTAGCTCTGAACTTATTTACTTACATGTTGATTTGTCATAGGTCACCTTCTTGTCTACAGAAGACTGTGGGTCCTCTTTTCCCTTTATTTGTTTCTGTCCTTAACTACCTCAAGACCGCATCACACCAATGGGCGTGATCGCGGCGGCAGCACCAGGACCGCCTAATGCCACTTGGCGTCAAGTCCTGGGGCCGGCTATTGCAGGAGATCGCGCTCAGGCTGAGCACACATCTCCTGCTTGGGGGGCGGAGCTCTGCCCCGTCTTCAGTATCAGAGCGGCGATCGCGGCTCGGGAGACTGTCAGAAAGAAAAACCGCCATCTTTTTACTAAGTACAGCGCTGCGATCAGCAGCAGCGCTGTACTGGGGACAGCCGTGTGACACAGCTGTCCCCCTGGGGCACAAAAGAGCGATCGGCTGTGATAGGCTGACGCTTATCACAGCCGATCCCTGTGATAGGCTGGCCAGGGGAGGGAGGAAAAAAAACAATTTTTATTCAAAAAGAATGACATTTATATAAAAAAAAATAAACAACTGGGGAGCAATCAGTCCCCACCAACAGAGAGCTTGGTTGGTGGGGAGAAAATCACTAGTGTGCTGTGTTGTGCGGCCCTGCAGCTTGGCCTTAAAGCTGCAGTGGCCCATTTGGAAGATAATAGCCTGGTCTTTAAGGGGGGTTAAGCACTGTGGTCCTGAAGTGGTTAAAGTTGCCAATTAATGGTACAATATTTTCCTCAGATGCAATAATTGGATTGGATTTTTACTAACTGTACAAGAAAAGCACGCAGTATGAGGAGAAAATTGTTGTGAAATGATTCTATGGTCGATTTGCCTTTTAGGAGAAGGGATGATCAATGAGATGCAACATTTTCTGAGTTTATGTCAATTTATGTACATTTTTCTGCAAATATATGGAGCTTGAAAATGGACCAATCAGTTTAAACCTTTCCGGTCCATTTTAAAACTGCATACATTTGCATAAAAATTTGTAAAAAAAAAAAAAAAAAGTAGTATTTGCATATCACTGATCATCCCTTTTCAGGAGAGGTGGTCAGAAGGAAGCAATTTAAGGTACAGTACAGCTTTCCTTAAAAAGTACCTAAACTCTTCCCCAGGAGGGAATGAAAAAGCAAAAAAAAAAAACAGAGAAACCCACCCTGGGTGTATTTAGAAATAACAGTCTAATTCTCCCTTATCTGGAAGTAGTGAGCCACTATAATTTGAGCTGTCTAATACAGGAGTTAACCCTCTTTTTGCTCCTAGCAAACCAGGAAGTAACTACACTGAGGCATCTCTGCAGGAGGTCTACGACCAGGGTTTTAACAATGCACTTCAGGACAGTGGGCAGTTGCATGCAAAATATTCCTGTATGCTCGAGGTCAAATGTGCATTCAGAACTACTGGCTTATCACACACACCTACTTCACAGTTTTGGACAGTTTGGCCTTCACCATTGCAAAGTATGGAACTGTATGATTTTATGCCAAACCCTTTTATCTCTGCAGAGTTGCGAACAGAGAAATCACCTCTCCATGTACCAGTAGCATATAACACTTCATCCTTAGTGTCCCCTGTCTCTATGACCAGTGAGTTACGTAATGACAGATGCCACTGGAGCCATAGCGACAGCTAGAACCTCTGTGGAGGACAAGGTGACATTCCATGGCTGGAGTGAGGTCAAGTAGGTTACTTGTTCACAGACTCTGCTCATTACTCTGAATGGGGGGCTCCTGTGGATACCCAATACTGGTGTGTACACTTCTGGCTACCTGATACTAGGGGGTCACCTCTAGCTACCTAAAATGGGGGGCATTCTTTGCTACTTAATACTGGGAAGCATCTCTGGCAACTTAATACTGTTGGCACTTCTGGCTACTTGGGATGGTCAATGAGAGCAAATAGTTCAAAGTTGTAGTATTATGCACATTCTATAAGCAAATGTATGCAGTTTGGATATCAACCAAGCAATTTATGCCAAGGTGGAGTTAGATAGGTCAATTTTCCAGCTGGATATATTTGGCCAGGGCTCTCCTTTTGTCTCACAATGCTGTGTAATGTTCTTCCACCTTTATGTAAAAATCTGTTTTCGATTTTCTCACTGCATAAGCTGTAATCCACCATTGTATTGTACTGTTAAAGCGGAATATAACCCTGCATTTCAACTTTGCTCTAAAACATTATTTACAGCATATTATATGCAAAAAGCATTTTTTTTTAGTAGACCAGCATTGGAAGGGTTAAACACAGAGGTTTTAAGTTCCGTGCAGGCGTTCAGATAGTTACATTCTATTTAGTTAGATGTATCTATTGACAAACAGTTACACACTCTTTGGCTGTCCTCCAAGCTCCTTCTCAGTGAGAGAGATGAGTCACAATAAACACTTATTTGTAAACAAAAAGTATATAACTGAAGTTCGGATGCGTCTGCAAAAATCTCCAGGGACTTCAAAGCCCTGTGTAACCCTTCCAATGCTGGTCTAGTAAAAAAAAAAAAAATGCTGGTTGCATATAATATACTGTAAATAATGTTTTAGAGCAAAGTTGAAATGCAGGGTTATATTCCGCTTTAACTATTATATTGTTATACCTTGTAGTCTATTGTACAGCACCACGGAAGATGCTGGTGTTATATAAATCAATAATAATTTGCATACAGAATATGCATAATTCTGCATTCACTTGGAATCATTTACACATTATTGGCTACCTAATACTGGTGGACACCTCTGACTACAAAATACTGGGTGGCAGCTCTGGATAACCGCTCTTCTCCCACACTTCCTTCCCGAACTGACAAAGTAGTACACTAGCACTTTATTTGCTCCAGCACGGGGTCAGCAAACCTTGGTTATGCAATTGGCTTTATATTCTTGAAGTCGTTTTTGACTTAAACAAAATTCAAAGTCATCAAGGGTGCCTACACCTGGAAAGTTTAATAATCACTGGAGTAACATATGGAATTATTTTTACTGCAGAATAGAACTAGTGGTGAGGAGCAACACTTACATAAAAATGCATACTTACCCACAATAAGGCCTCTTGCACACTACATGCGATTCCAATTTACGATTTTGACATGAATTTACATGCAATTCCAATTTTTTATCGATACTGCATGTTGCATTTTTCTTTTTGTTTTGATAGCATCCGGGGAAAATTGGAATTGCAGTGTGCAGAGGGCCTAAATCTTTTTTCCTTCATGGTTCTGCTTTCGTCTTCATACTTCTGCACAAGTTGAGTATACAGGATTGACCAAACTTGGCCCACACTCTCCCTGCATTCCTATCAACTGTACTGATCGAAGTACAGAGGTGTTCAAAAGTCTGGCAGGGCATGCCAGGCCATTAACCCTGCATGCCACATAATGCATTCACAATCACTGAAGAGATGCACCAGACAGGAGAAAGCACCTGGAGCAGCAGGAAGAATTCTGTATCACTGTTGCAATACAGTCTTACTGCTGGGGAGTTTAAACCCTCTTTATGTAGTACAACTACTAATATTGTGTGTAGTGGGCCACAAAGAGCCTAAACAACCACTAGAGAAATCATAGGGCACCAGTATTGTAGGTCAACAAAATGAAGGCCATAATGCCTAAAAAATACTGTTGGGCAGGGCCACTCAAACCAAGATGGCAACATTGAAGGGCTATAAATGTTTGGACTGGGGCCAATCATCCATTGTAAATATAGAAGTTTAATCTAGAAGGCAGAAAATACACAAGCTGACAAAAGCAAAGCACAAAGTAGCAGATGCAATCCCACAAGGGAAGTCTAAATGTTGGGTTTAAAAGCAGCCTTGGAGTTGGCAAAAAATGGAAATGAGATTCCATATTCAAAGCCTTTTAGAAAAATGCAACCATTAAAAAGTGGCTTAAAAATAAAAACTTCAGGCTAAAGGCTGTCAGAGTTGGTCCGATTCACTGACAAATTACCCTCTCTTATTTTCCAGCAGACAACTGACTTGTTCCTCAACAATAAAGCCACGTGTAGATGAGGCGGCGATGTTCCTTATCAATCGAGCCGCTGATGTGGCTCGATTGATAAGTTCCGACAGGTCCGATCTGTGAGCCGCCAATTCCCTGCTCGTTCCCCACGAAGGGACAATGGCAGGGAATCGAGCGGAAGATGAGTGGCGCCGGGAGGGGACGAGCGGGGGATAGAAACCGACACGCGCGGCAAGCGGGTACGCACGGGGATGCGGAAGAGGCGATCCGGCGGCTAATCGAGCCACCGGATCGCCTCCACATCTCCCCGTGTAGATGGGGCTTTCGACACTTAATGGGTAGGCAGAACCACATGTGAACCATTCTGCAGCCACACTCCCTAGTGATTAACAGCCAATGAAAAGCCTCTGAGTTCTTAGAGAATTGGGACTGTCGCAAGGGTCGGTTTGCCCCTTCTCTCTAGTAACCTATGCCTAAGTAAAAGAAATAGGTCTGACAAGAGATCTACTTCAAATCATCCATATACTATTTATGCAATAGAAAGTATGGATATTTAAGAGGAAGGATCACCTCACGGATGGTAACATTACTGGTGCTACCGCCAAAGCCTTCAGATTCTACAAGGTTGTAAAGCAATAGGGTATGAACTCTGCACATAAATATATTCTGCATAGGAAAGCAAACAGTAATCTATAATCTATGAAAGCAAATGAAAGCAAACAGTAATCTATAATCTATGATATTTATGTCACATAATAAATATTAAACAACTGGCTCCCACAAAAAAAAAAAATTAAAAAAAAATCTAAACCTTATATATACACACTTAGGGAGACACTCTTCTTGAACTTAGTATTATGTAAACCACATATACAGCATACAAAACTAGTAATTTTGACTGAATTAAATATAAAATTACAAGAAATACAGTCAGCAGCTTTAGTCAAACAACTGTGGCCATATGAGAAGATGTGGCACACCCAGTATTTCTGTGGCGGTGAATACTAGAGAGTGACCATTCTTTAACCAGTTGTAGCACATTCTGATATGTTTCAAACAACAGCTTCTACTTCAGCAAAGGACTGATTGAAACATAATTTTAGCTGAATAACTATATTAATAGGGAAGACTGTAGACCTGGCTCCCAAATTAGCATTACCAAATATAGGCCAAGATAGAACCCCATGCGATAACAATATAGAGGTTACACACTTATTTGCCACAGGACAGGCAATATGCACCAACTGGAAAGACGCTGATCCTCTATCAATACAATAGATCTTGGGGATGAAAAGTTTAAATCTACAGTAGATATGGAATTAAGACTAGGAGTCCCTCATTGTGACCTTTATAGGTTAAAACAACCCAACCTACTTAGGCCAAGGCAGGTCCATCTTGGTGAAGACAGTACTTTTTGTAATTTGCTGGCTGTTCCCATATTGACTATATTATATCCTGCTTTCCTGTATAAAGAGATTATATGAGTTACGGTACTACTACTCAAGGCTAGTCACAATAATTAGACCTTGCTGTTATGTAAAAATACCCACTCATGTTGATGCTGAATTTATATTTAAACTAAAATGTCATTGTCATAATCTTTGTAGGTTGTCTTGGAAAAAATAAAATAAATTTAATGTAAAAAAAAATAAAAATTAAATACTGCATCTTCTCCACAAAACTAATTGCATGAAAACATCTAAATGCTTTGCTTGGCATAAGTTATAGGGTGTGGTAACCAACACATAACACTCAGAGGGGTACGGATGCTGTGATATTTTTTCCAGTTTCCTGGCAGTCCTGCTGATCCTCTGCCTAATACTTTTAGCCATATACCCTAAACAAGCATATGCAGATCAGATGTTTCTGACTAAAGTCCGACTTAATCCAGTTAAACTTCAGTTGCAAGCTGCATGCTTGTTTCAGGTGTGTGATCCAAATACTACTGCAGCTAAAGAAATCAGGAGGACTGCCAGGCAAAGGGTATAGTTTAAAAGGAAATAAATATGGCAGCCTCCATTTCTCTCTCAGTTCAGGTGTCCTTTAACGTTACATAATTGGAATCAATATCAGTTTTAAAGCAATTAACATAGCCATATTTTGCAGACCATATAATCAAAGGTCATTTAAGAATTAATTGTCCATAATACTAATGACAGCTCAGTAATCCAGAATAAGGGCACTTAATAATAATGTTTCTGAGTTCTAACCATCAGAAACACTCTGAAAGCTTACAATATAGAGCAGATAATCAATTTTCTGTAAAAACTAAAAGCATTAGAGAGAAAAGATCTCCCCCGTAGATTTCCCAAGTTGTGCTCCATCACGCTGCTGTCCTTGCGTTTATTCACTCATCTTCCCACGCATACAGCAGCGTCTTGAAACACCGTAACCCACCAAGCTAAAGAGACACTTCATTTCTGTGTACCTCTGCACTCTACATTAAAAAATAAAGCTTCTTAGTAAAACAACAAAGTCAAATTCACAAAAGAAAAAGTTTTATTGATCTAGATTAAAACCATAGGAGGCAAAGCCCATTACATGACTCGCCTACTGTGCTGTACGTCTCTGCATGCCGACACTGGAGATGCTACTCCACTGGCTCTGGCTTTTAATATGAATCAATAAAAGTTTTTGTTTGCCATTTAATTCTTTGTGTTAAAAAGTCATCATTTATATCATAGAATTTACTTCTATGTTACCATAAAAAAGGGGAAGAGAAAAAGTAAGGTATTGAATAAACTGAACTAAAGAACACATGGCGCCTGGATATACTAACCTTCTGCAAAATAAACTGAAGTCCTTTACTTTGTTCTGAAAGCTAGCTGCGCAACATGTCACCAGGTGTTCACACAGGAAGTGAACAAGCCTGATGTGAATGCATCCATTTTATGCAATCTCAGAAATGCAAAAGACATCTGTGTAGACAATATATTATTTACTGTCAGGGCTATTTCCTTTTGAGGCTTTGTAGCACTCCCACATGGCTGTGGTAAGTTGAGTGAATTTGTGATGTGGAATCACAAGGCAGGGATCACATGTCAAAAATAGCGTGGCTTCTCACGCTTGTGAATTCGCATTTGTATTTAAAACCAATATAAGTCAATGGGATTGTTCATACTAACGTGAATTTTGCATGTGCGAGAAAACTCTCCGGCGGTGCAGCATAATTTCACACATCAAGTGCGTTTTTTGCTTGACAATCATTCACTATTGGGGAAAGACATGTGCCCTTACACACAAACGTGCATACTGTTCAAAAATGTATGTACAAAAAGAACATTCGTGTTTTTCCGGGATGATTTTCTGTTTAATGTGTATTAGCAATTAAGAAAATATGTCATTACCAAAGAAAAGTGAAGTCTCTGAGTCCTGAAGGGGCTTCTCTTGTCCTCCTCGTCGCTGTTCACTTGGACCATCCGATAGATCTGGGCCACACTCCTCTTTATGCACGAGCATGGTCATGATGCACCCGCGTGAGCACAGCCGCATCTGCACCTGATCGTGCTGCACCCGCGTGAGCACAGCCGCATCTGCACATACAGCTCCTGCTTACTGCACAAATAGGCCGAACTCTCGCAGGCACAGAATGACTGTTTTCCGTCCTGTAGAGGTGCATATCCCCCATCTTCAAATTGTCAAGCCCTTGTTGGATATCTTTGGGGGGAGGTCCACAAGTGGCAACAGAGGATGGCGTGAGTAGTCTATACTGGATTCAGAGGATTCCCTCTTCTTAGACAAGTATGTGTTTTTTTTAATTTGAGATTTGCCTTAAATAACCTTGTGGAGCCTAAATTTACTTATTTTATTCAGTCACTAAAAGCGAATGATGTCACATTAATTTTTCTTAGCAATCTGTCAGACAGAAAATTTGCTCCTAGCATCATAAATGACAATACAGGTGTCATGGAACAGCCGTGAGAATCGTGGGCGAATCTGGAAGATTCGCAGTCGATTTTTCTGATTTCCTGGTTACATTTGTGCAGTCAAGGCAAGCGAGCAGAACTGACATTTCTTAGTTTAAAAGACTTTTTTTCTCCTTCCTTCCAACAAAAGGCATGAGCCTGCTGTAGAGTGTCCCTGGCACCCAGCTGTGCTAATGGCCCATCCATCAGATGACGTTGATAAGCAGCATGGCAGAACCAATTTATTTGGGAAAAAGTCAGACTCTCTGGCTACAATCCCAGCAGAGGAGCTGACACGTAGCTTGCTGCCCCAAGTTTCAAAAGAGCCTTCTCCTGGGAATGACCTGAGGCTCATAGCATAATCCATAACTTCCCAGATCTGTCATATTTCTGGGGTTTCTGAGATGGCAGCTTCGCCAAATGTGGGGAAAGTGTAGCATGAGTCCCGATGCTGGTTCTGTGAAATTCCCTGAACTTGGTCCCCTAAACCAGTGGTTCCCAACCTTTTCCGGCCCGGGGAACACTTTCTGACCATATTTTTCTCCGGAGAACGGCGGGGGGGGGGGGGGGTCGGGGGATGAGATCGGCGGGGGGGGGGGGGGGGGGGGCGGCGGCGGCGCGGGTGTTTGCGCGACCTAGTGGACAGTGCCGTGCGCAGCAGGCTATGGGGGGGGGGCTGGGGTGCGGCTGCATAGCTAGCATAGTTGCCCCAGTACGGTTAGTATAGTTACCCCAGTATAGTGCCCCAGTATAGCTAGTATAGTCCCAGTATGGATAGGTAGTGCCCCTGTATAGTGCTCAGTATGGGTAGGTAGTGCCCAGTATAGCTAGTATAGTGCCAAAATAGCTAGTATAGTGCCCAGTATAGCTAGCATAGTGGCCACTATAGGTAGGTAGTACCCAGTATAGGTAGGTAGTGCCCCAGTATAGTGCCCAGTATAGCTAGTATGGTGCCCCAGTATAGTGCCCAGTATAGCTAGTATAGTGCTCAGATAGCTAGTATAGTGCCCAGTATAGCTAGCATAGTGCCCACTATAGGTAGGTAGTACCCAGTATAGGTAGGTAGTGCCCCAGTATAGCTAGTATAGTTGCCCCAGTATAGCTAGTTTAGTTGCCCCCAGTGTAGGTAGTTTAGTTGCCCCCAGTGTAGCTAGTACAGTTCCCCCCAGTATAGATGCCCAGGAGGGGGGAAGCAGCGCTAGGAGGGGCAGTGGAGGCAGCGGTGGGGAGGTGGGAAATATCCCCCCCCCTCCCTCACCTGGGACCCCTCCTTCTGCCTCTCTCCCCCTCCATTTAGCGGTGGCAAGGGCAGTCTCGGCGGCGAGGAGAGAGACATGCGCAGAATTACTCACCACGCCACGTTCCAAGCGCCGGCAGCGTCATGTCGTCACATATCTCCGCCTTCAATGCCGCCCACTGTGCTTCCACTAATCAGGAAGCACAGTGGGCGGCATTGAAGGCGGAGATCTGACGACATGACGCTGCCGGCGCTTAGAACGCGGAAGTGGTGAGTAATTCTCCGCATCCCTCCCCGCCGCCGCCGCCGCACTTGCCATCGCTAAATGGAGGGGGAGAGAGGCAGAAGGAGGGGTCCCATGTGAGGGAGGGGGGGATATTTCCCCCCTCCCCACCGCTGCCTCCACTGCCCCTCCTTCTAGCGCTGCTTCCCCCCTCCTGCGCCCCTACAGTAGGAACAGGTCTGGCGAGAGGCCAGACCTGTACAGCACACCAGTCAACATGCCGCGGCACACTAGTGTGCCGCGGCACAGCGGTTGAAAAACGCTGCCCTAAACTCTCATAGCAATATGGGTTTGAAGAGATGGGGGGTAAATTCTCATGATAGACCTGTCATATTTCATGTCCAAGGATTCGTAAAATCATGCTGAGTGTGAATATGCGGTATAGGTTTTAACTGCCCCCACGATGGGCCGAACTAGAATTCTGCCAGTCTGAGGGTCTGTAAGGATGGGACAGCCCCTGCTCCATCCTCCCGAGGCTGGACTTGTGCCTGTCATAGCCACTCCCCGAAGCGATGAGTGATAAAACTATTGACAGGCTGAAACGCAAGTGTCCTCCACCTTGAAACACCATCTTGATCACATCTGTGCCAGCTTGAGGATATGCTGGCATCCGCCTGGTTTGTTTGGACTTTGAACTGAACTGAAACAAAGGAACTTTACAAGTTTTCCCAGAACAGACATCTTTCCACGGATTAAGTATTTTCTCCCTTGTTTTTTATTTTTCATACTGGCTATTAAGGTTTCCATGATTGTTGATTTTAATGATTTTCTGTATATATTAATTATTTATATTGCACGTAAATAAAGACTTTATCAAAGTCGTTTACTGTTCAGCTATACAGCCATACACAGAAACTGAACTCAGGTCTCTGAGGAGTCGCTACTATTATTGATATCTAGACAGAATACAGCTTGTTTTAACCGTTTTATTTGCAAGATCAGTCAGTCAGTAGGGACCACTGGCCCATACCAGTGGTGGTGGCAGATATACCCTGAAATAGTGTGTAAAGTATATTTCCGTAAACCACAGGCTCCCTTCTGGTTTGTCTGCAGCCAATTCCTAACGGTTTCTGCGCATTGACTGCGACCACAGTTTGCACGATCTGTGCGCTGGAACAGTTTGGAAGGCATTTCGTGTTCCAGCCACCAGGGGTCCTGTGACAACAGGTAGTCCCCGTCTAACGAACAAGCTAAGGACTGTAGGTGCATTCTTAACCTGAACCTGTTCTCAAGTCGGAACACTGTGCCATTTCTGTCCTCTGTACCTCCTCTGTGCCTTCAGTGTACCCCTGTCTCACCTCTGCCCACTATACCTGTTCACACAAGTTTAAAAGCCATTTTTAATTTTTTAAAATGGATTTTCATAAAAACTACAAGTCCAAACTAAAAAATATTTTTGACTTGTTCCCACAAAATCACAGAATTCATGCCGCTCATATCGGCAAGTCGTTCGTTAGTCGGGGACTACCTGTACTCTAAGCACCTACTAACCAATGTAATGTATACATATTAATTCAGCAAAATTGATGCCTGTTTTCACTTAAAGGAAACAGAAGGCTAAAAGCGTAAAATCAGCTTTACTCAGCTGGGGCTTTCTCCAGCCCCTTGCAGCCGAATGTCCCACGGTGATGGCTTCGCTCTCCGCCGCTGTCCCGGGCTCCCCGCATGGTGCAGAGGACGACTTCGAGATCGTCCTTACTGCGGCTGCGTGAAGCGCCACTGTCAATCATGGTCATGTTATCCGCGGCATACTGCGAGAACTGCTCCTGCGACGTACGCCGCGGACGTGGCCATGATAGACAGTGGCAACTCACAAAGGCGCAGTAAGGATGACCTCGAAATCAGCCTGAACAGCGTGCGGAGAGCAAAGCGATCGGCGTGGGACTGTCGACTGGATAAAGGTGCGTAAAGCAGATTTTACGTTTTTAGCCTGATGTTTCCTTTTAAAAAAGACAAATTTTCTTGTTCTATGGCATTAGGGTCAATAAGTAAAGGAAACCTGTCAGGACAAACATAAGTATGTGAAACTTTTTTTTTTCCCATTAACTAAAAGATTTCAAGAGTTCTTTCTGAGGCATAACATGTTTCTATAGTAATAACAGCAGGTGATTATTCTTGTATTGATGAGCTGCACTCACTTAGGCTAAGAGATTTACTGAAACTGATGCAGATTGATGGCATTAGCCCCATTATGTTATCATGACCGTCTGTTTAATGTCTATATGCTCTGTGAACATCTGACATTCTCTTTGTCATGAGATATGTCTGCCATTTCTCACAGATTCTTGGGTTTTCTTGATTGATTCAATACATGTTGTATTACTTATCGTTTGTCAAAAAAAAAAAAATTAATAAAATAATATGCATACTGTTACAATGGACCATCCTTCCATTATAATTTTTTATCTAAAGCCCTATATTGAAGTCAGAGGGGAATGCAAAAACTTTGTTTTTGACGGGTGTTCATGGATGTAGTAGGCTTGAAATTGCTCTGACTATTAAAGACTACCTGAAGAGAAAAAAAGTGCTGAAATTGGGTACTTACATCCCTGGAATAACCCCCTCACCATTTCAGTGCTCAGATCCCCCCAAAGCCTATTAACAAGGGCTTGTTGACTGAGCTTGGCCACACTGCGCAGGCAGCTCTGGCCTGCGCAATATGGCTACACTTGTTCTCATACGAGAGCATGGCCACGAACTTTGGGGGTCCCAGCACTAGAACGGCAAGGTGGAGGGGTATAGTGGAATCCAACGCATTTATAGTCTGATATCCGCAGATCTCATACACACCTTGTTTAACAGACAATCATCAGCAGATCAGACAATCATCTGCAGAGCCAAAGATCCACCCTGGTGGATCTGATCTGCAGAGGATTGTCCATTCAACAAGGTGTGTATGAGGATCTGCAGATATCATAGACTATGAATGCATTTTACAGGAACAGATCTTTTGCAGGAACGGATCTTTTGCAGATATTGATCTTTTGCATGTGTACAGCATCTTTGTGTACCATTATCTTGCAAAGATTTTTATCTGATGGGGAGTGCAGCTCCATAGAAAAGACTGTTAAGGTATGGCTCTCATACTACATGGAAGGGGGTAAAATTGGTCTGTGATCTTTCATGTTCCAAAGACTTATCTGATGTGTGTACCCACCTTTAGAGGGGAGATGAGTGAATGGGAATGAAGTATCCATTCATTAATCTAACAATCAGCAGCGAGGGAGCGCGGTGGCACGATCGCTCCTACATCTGAGAATGATCACTGGTTTTGAAAAAAAACCCTGATCATTCTCGCCGCACAAGCACGGATTGGCTCAGGGGACTTTTTTCCCTTGCCACCAATCCCCGTTCTCTATGCCCGCAGCCCCGCAAAGTGCATGGACGTGAGTCATGTCCCTGCGGCTGTAGCAGCAGCAGACGTAAGACTCACATACGTTCGGCTGAAATGGTGAAGACAAAGGGCCATATGCAATTCACTTTTTCACGTAGGTGATATTTTCACAACTTGTAAATAAAATGCCTTTTAAACCACCATCAAGTAAACAAATACTTAAAATAAATTTGACAGCACTTATTCACCTACTTTTAGGTACTTGTTTCATTGCAAAGTGGCAAAAAGTTATTTTAAATCGAAGATGAAAAATTATCTCCTAAGAGAAAACTCAGGAGAAAAAGTGAATGGCATATGGGCCAAGGTGAGAAATATGGAGGCTGCCATTTTTGTTTCCCTTTAACCACTTGAGGACTACAGTCTTTCTACCCCTTAAAGGACTTACGAGCTGAAATAAAAAAAAAAAGTTATTTACCTTAGTGCACTATTAGAGCTCTGTGTAGACGATCTGTGCCTCCCTTGTACTTTCCAGACCCTCTGTTATCTTAATCCTCTTATTACAGGCCCCGACCCAGCGTAGGGTCGCCTTATCTCTGGGCACTACAATCGCCGCTTTAAAATCCCTCTGCCTGCTTAGCTCAAAGAGCTAAGGATTACAGCCCTGCTCGCTGGCTTGAAGTGAAATCAGTCATGTGGGTGGTCATGTGGCGACGCCCACATGATTTTACGACTCAGTGTACGGAGTGATGATGGGCTGCGAGCAGGGCTGTAATCCTACGCAGCAATGTCGCTTTGAGATAAGCAGGCAGAGGGATTTTAAAGCAGCGATTGTAGTGCACAGAGATAAGGCCTGTAATGATAAGAGGATTAAGATAACAGAGGGTCTGGAAAGTACAAAGGAGGCACAGATCGTCTACAGAGCTCTAATAGTGCACTAAGGTAATTAACTTTTTTTTTTTTTATTTCAGCTCGTAAGTCCTTTAAGGACCGGCCACTTTTTTTCCATTCAGACCACTGCAGCTTTCACGGTTTATTGCTCGGTCATACAACCTACCACCTAAATGAATTTTACGTCCTTTTCTTCTCACTAATAAAGCTTTCTTTTGGTGCTATTTGATTGCTGCTGCGATTTTTACTTTTTATTATATTCATCAAAAAAGACATGAATTTTGGCAAAAAAATGATTTTTTTTAACTTTCTGTGCTGACATTTTTCAAATAAAGTAAAATTTCTGTATACATGCAGCACGAAAAATGTGGACAAACATGTTTTTGATTAAAAAAAACAACATTCAGCCTATATTGATTGGTTTGGGTAAAAGTTATAGCGTTTACAAACTATGGTGCAAAAAGTGAATTTTCCCATTTTCAAGCATCTATGACTTTTCTGACCCCCTATCATGTTTCATGAGGGGCTAGAATTCCAGGATAGTATAAATACCCCCCAAATGACCCCATTTTGGAAAGAAGACATCCCAAAGTATTCACTGAGAGGCATAGTGAGTTCATAGAAGATATTATTTTTTGTCACAAGTAAGCGGAAAATGACACTTTGTGACAAAAAAAAAAAAAAAAAGTTTCCATTTCTTCTAACTTGCGACAAAAAAAAAAAAGAAATCTGCCACGGACTCACCATGCCCCTCTCTGAATACCTTGATGTGTCTACTTTCCAAAATGGGGTCATTTGTGGGGTGTATTTATTGTGCTGGCATTACGGGGGGTGCTAAATTGTAAGCACCCCTGTAAAGCCTAAAGGAGCTCATTGGACGTTGGGCCCCTTAGCGCACCTAGGCTGCAAAAAGGGGTCACACATGTGGTATTGCCGTACTCAGGAGAAGTAGTATAATGTGTTTTGGGGTGTATTTTTACACATACCCATGCTGGGTGGGAGAAATATCTCTGTAAATGAATCTTTTGATTTTTTTTTTTACACACAATTGTCCATTTACAGAGCCCAGCATGGGTATGTGTAAAAATACACCCCAAAACACATTATACTACTTCTCCCGAGTACGGCGATACCACATGTGTGGCACTTTTTTGCACCCTAACTGCGCTAAGGGGCCCAAAGTCCAATGAGTACCTTTAGGATTTCACAGGTCATTTTGAGACATTTGTTTTCAAGACTACTCCTCACGGTTTAGGGCCCCTAAAATGCCAGGACAGTATAAGAACCCCACAAATGACCCCATTTTAGAAAGAAGACACCCCAAGGTATTCCGTTAGGAGTACGGTGAGTTCATAGAAGATTTTATTTTTTGTCACAAGTTAGCGGAAATTGATTTTTATTGTTTTTTTTCACAAAGTGTCATTTTCCGCTAACTTGTGACAAAAATAAAATCTTCTATGAACTCACCGTACTCCTAACGGAATACCTTGGGGTGTCTTCTTTCTAAAATGGGGTCATTTGTGGGGTTCTTATACTGTCCTGGCATTTTAGGGGCCCTAAACCGTGAGGAGTAGTCTTGAAAACAAATGTCTCAAAATGACCCTTGAAATCCTAAAGGTACTCATTGGACTTTGGGCCCCTTAGCGCAGTTAGGGTGCAAAAAAGTGCCACACGTGGTATCGACGCACTCGGGAGAAGTAGTTTAATGTGTTTTGGGGTGTATTTTTACACATACCCATGCTGGGTGGGAGAAATATCTCTGTAAATGGACAATTGTGTGTAAAAGAAGCAAAACTTTGTCATTTACAGAGATATTTCTCCCACCCAGCATGGGTATATGTAAAAATACACCCCAAAACACATTATACTACTTCTACTGAGTACGGCAATACCACATGTGTGGCACTTTTTTGCACCCTAACTGTGCTAAGGGGCCCAAAGTCCAATGAGCACCTTCAGGCTTTACAGGGGTGCTTACAATTTAGCACCCCCCCCCCCACTTGCCAGGACAGTTAAACCCCACAAATGACCCCATTTTGGAAAGAATACACACTAAGGTATTCCATGAGGGCCATGGTGAGTTTATAGAAAATTTTATTTTTTGTCACAAGTTAGCGGAAAATGACATTTTGTGAAAAAAAAAAAAAAACACAAAACCACAATTTCTGCTAACTTGTGACAAAAAAAAACATTCTATGAACTCACCATGCACCTCACGGAATACTTTCGGGTGTCCTCTTTCCAAAATGGCATCATTCGTGGGGTCTGTCCTGGCATTTTAGGGTCTCTGCAATCATTACATGTATGGCCAGTATTAGGAGTTTCTGCTATACTCCTTATATTGGGCATAAGGGTAATGCACTGTGGGCTGAAAGGAAAAATGAACGTCAAACAATCAATCAATGTGGATGAAAAAATATCTGCCAAAAAAATTTGAAAAAAAAAAAAAAGAGGAGGAAGGCGTCTGCCAGGACATAGGAGCTACCGCCCCAAAAATCCAAACCCACCAGCTCGTATGCCCTGGCAAACCTGATTTATCTATTCACACCGATCGATGTGGATGAACAAATCATTGCCAGAGTTCTTTTTCGATACAAAGTGCTTGCCAAAGCATATGAAACCCCAACACCACTCCTCGGCCCATATGCCTCGGCAAACATATCTTTTTGACTGCGGAGGAGAAATCTCGTCCTGCAGCGCTGCATGCACCGACTTGTGTGTAAGCTGACAGACGCGCAATGTTCTGTCAGGATGCACCATCAGTGCTGCAGCTGGTTAGTCGTTCGCTCGGTCCACCTGGAAGGTTATTGGATGAAAAAAGGAAAAAAAATACAAAAAAAAAAATACAAAAAACAAGCAAGCAGCAAAGCAATTACTTCATTAACATTAATAAACTTTGAACTTTTTTAATAAAAACCTTAACATTGCAAACTAAACAGCTTCTTTGCTTACCTGTTTTTTTTTTTTTTTTTTTTTTTAACTTACCTCCCGAGGACAAACCTCTCCTCCCCCATGGGACAATGTGCGAAGTGCAAATCGCACAGAGTTGTGGCGAAGTACATTACGCATTTTGTCCCAAGTGAAAGGAGAGGTTTCTGGCAGCCCTGTGTATTACGATCTCTCGAAACCAGATGTTTGGTTTCACACTGCATATTGACATATCCGGTGGGTCGAGCCCGCCGCACCGTATCGTCCAAAACAGACCTTCAGGGAATACCACAAGAGTAGCATTCGGCCTAGTAATGGACTGCGTCGCCATAGACTAACATGACTTCCGTGCCGATCGAAATTGCCACAGAAGCCACGCAGTAACGTAGGCATGCACTAGCGTTAAGTCAAGCACTTCCGGCGTAGGGGGGGGACCGCAAAGTGTGACTTTCGCTAGGCATTTTGCCCTAACGCATCGCAGCAGTGTGAAATAGCACTGAGAGACCCTTGTGTGCCTACCGCTGTGTCTGTAGTTCCCTACTCTCTAATAGTGTACCTGCTCGTGGTACCTCTCAAAACACTCCCCTAGGCATAGGCCAGACTGGTCAGGGCAGCGGGGACAATAAACAGTGGTGTCACGCCTTGTTCCAGCCCTGCTGCAGACACGACGTTTTCTTCGGATTCGGTGACCTGGGGTACTCGGAATCGGATAGGCGTAATGCCTTCCATGCAGCCAGCTAGTTGCATCTTGGGGTTGGGCCCGGACACCTCCTGGATACAGGAGTTCCATAGTGATCTGTCTCTGAAATTGTAGAAACGATCCAGTTCTCCCAGCCTTACTGTAGAGAACAAAGCGGTTGTAAACTGCCAATTGAATTAAATAAAAAGGACACTTTTATACCAGCGCCTTGTTTTGCGGGAAAGTAAATAGGGCGCTAACCTCTGGTCATTGAAGTCCACCCCTCCTATGTTGGTATTATACTCGTGGACGACAAGGGGTTTTTCAATGACCTCAGTTCGCCGTTGAATTTGGACTGTCGTGTCTGCGTGAATGGTGGACAGAAAGTAAACGTCCCTCTTGTCCTTCCATTTCACCACGAGCAGGTCGTCAGCACTCAATGCGGCCCTCTGCCCCCGTTGAAGTTTGGTGGTAATGAGCCGTTGGGGGAAGCCCCGGCGACTATGCCGCACGGTGCCACAGCATCGGATTCCTTCTAACTAAGTGCTGATAGAGGGCCACACTTGAGTAGTAATTGTCCACATAAAGATGGTACCCCTTCTGGAACAAGGGTGACACCAAGTCCCACACAACCTTTCCACTGCTCCCCAGGTAGTCAGGGCATCCGACCGGCTCCAATTTGGAGTCTTTTCCCTCATAGACCCTAAAATAAGATGTATAGCCTGTGGCCCTTTCACAGAGCTTATACAGTTTCACCCCATACCGGGCGTGCTTGCTTGGGATGTACTGTTTGATGCCAAGGCGCCCGGTAAAACGTATGAGGGACTCGTCTATGCAGATTTGCTGTTCAGGGGTATAAGCATCTGCAAATTTTGATGACAGGTGGTTTATGAGGGGCCGAATTTTGTGGAGCCGGTCAAAAGCAGGGTGGTCACTTTCATGACCGGTTTCGTCATTGAAGTGCAGGAAGCGCAGGATGTTCTCAAATCGTGTCCTGGACATGGCAGCAGAGTACAAGGGAACATGTTGTGATGGGTCTGTAGACCAATAAGACCGCAACACATTTTGTTTGATTAGTCCCATGTGTAAAAGAAGGCCCCAAAAAATTTTAATGTCGGAAACTTGGACTGGTTTCCACCGAAATGGCTGGGCAAGGAAGACATTCGGATTGGCGGTTAGAAATTGTGTGGCTTTATGGTTGGTCTCTGCCACGACTAGGTCTAAGAGATCCTGGGTGATGAACAGATAAAGTCTAGGGGCGATCCTAGATTATCTGTCTCCATCTGGACTCCAGACTGGGCGGTGAAAGGGGGCAGTACGGGTGCGGCGGTATCAGGGGATTGCCAATTTGGATTTGCCAGCACCTCTGGTAAACTAGGGGTAGTACGGGCCCGTCTACTTGGTGGCTGCGACTGGGGTGTTACTGCACGTGCCACCGAACCAGTTTCAACTTCCATGCTGGTGCTCGCCACTTCACCAGGGTGTACAGAAGTACTGGTTCTAGGTCCAGGAGATGCTGTGCTGCTGGTGCCTGCCCCACCATGAAATCTCAGACCAGCACGAGCACCACTCTGCTGCCCTTGAGGCTGATCCTGCACCACCTGCGGTCCAACGACATGGGGTGTGGTACGCCTGGCTCTTGCCAGGACCTCAACCTCATCATCGCTATCGGTCAGTGAGCCACTGCTCAATTCAGGTTCAAACTCTGACCCAGATGATTCGTCGAATGGTTCGTCCCAATCGTCCTCATCCGACTGGGCCATGTACCTGAACACCTCATCATCGGAATACCCCTTTCTTGCCATGGTGGACTGCTAAATTTAGGGGGCATTCCTCTGAGACTACCCAGAAAAAAGAGCACCTACTTAGCAAAAGGGAGTATTTGAGCAATAGAAAGCTGTGATCACTGAGTTTTGATTAAAAAAAAATCAAAACTGATGTTTACAGTGCACAGCTAGTGTACAGTGGTTTTTGCAGTGATCAGAAAAAAAAAATTTCTGTCACTGCGGTGGGGTGGGCTGAACGCAAGTGCAGGCGAACGATCAGACCTGATCGGGCAAACACTGCGTTTTTTAGTGGATCCTAGTGACCCTAATAGATATGACTGCGATCAGTAATGATCACTTACAGATACTATATAGTAACAATGTTGATTAGACAAGACAAATAACATTTATATTGCGCTTTTCTCCTTGCGGACTCAAAGCGCCAGAGCAGAGCAGCAGCCACTAGGGCGCGCTCTATTGGCAGTAGCAGTGTAAGGGAGACTTGCCAAAGGTCTCCTACTGAATTAGTGCTGGCTTACTGAACAGGCAGAGCCGAGATTCGAACCCTGGTCTCCTGTGTCAGAGGCGGAGCCCTTAACCATTACACCATCAGCCAACTGCTGATTAGCGACAGTGATGACGCTAATTAGTGACTGTGGTGCAGTGGGCTGAGCACTAACTGACACTAACAAAGGGGCCTAGCTAACTGGCCTAACTGCTAATACTAGTGATACTAAAAAAGTGACAGTTTCCACTGATCACTGTTTTTAGATCACTAGGATAGTGACAGGGGGGTGGTGGAGAGTGGGGAATCAGAAGCAATCAGAAACAATCACGGGGCAATCGCAGGACAATCAAAGCCAATCACGGGACAATCAAAGCCAATCACAGGCCAATCACGGGACAATCAAAGCCAATCACGGGACAACCACAGGCCAATCACAGTGCAATCAAAGCAAATCACAGGGCAATCGCGGGACAATCAAAGCCAATCACGGGACAATCAAAGCCAATCACAGCCAATCACTGGACAATCAAAGCCAATCACAGGCCAATCACGGGAAAATCACAGGCCAATCACGGGACAATCACAGGCCAATCACGGGACAATCAAATACAATTACGGGACAATCAAATACAATGACAGCACAATCAAATACAATGACAGCACAATCAAATACAATGCACTGGGAAGGTGATTGGGGGGGGGGGGGTCTGAGGGCGATCTGAGGGTGAGGGGGGTTGGTTAGGTGCCCGCACGGGGCTGATTGGGTCCTGATCTGATGGGTGGCAGACACAGGGGGTGCCCGATGGGAGATCAGTGAGTGATTACAGGGGAGAATAGATGTAAACAATGCACTGGGGAGGTTATCAGGAGGGGGGGTCTGAGGACAATCTGAGGGTCTGGGTGGGTGATCAGGTGCCCCCAAGGGACAGTTTAGGATCTGCTCTGATGGGTGGTGGTGACAAGGGGTGATAGACAGGTGGTCAGTGGGTGAGGCAAATGTATACAGTATACAGGGGTGGGGGGCTGGGGGGATCTGAGGGTAGGGGGGGTGATTAAGGGACCCTAGGGGGCAGTTAGGGACCTAACCTACAGAATAGCGTCGGCAGATAGTGGCAGGGGGTGATTGATGGGTTTATTGGGGGGCGCTTGGGTGTAAATAGGGGTGTGCTGGGGTGGTCAGGGGGGGTTCTGAGGGCTGGGGTAGGCGATCGGGGGGTCTGTGGGTGAAAAAACACGTGTTGTGCAGCTTACTGACAGGGCTGCCTCCTCCTCCGATGGTCACTAGACGAAGAGTGCGGAGGAGGAGGAGGCAGCCTGTATAATACACTTTGTCACGTAAACAAAGTGTATTATACGTTTCCTATTGGCCAGATCGCCGATTCAAACCCCGCCGGTGCTGCTAATTGGCCGGCGGGGTATCGGGCAAGGTGGGCGGGACCTTTCGCCGCGGGGAGCGCGCGTCATAGATGACGTGATCGCTCCCCGGACACGCCTTAACCAGCTGAGCGGTCTGGACGAGCTCAGCTCGTCCAACACCGCCATAGGCTGCCGCTCAGGCCCTGCTGGGCTGATTTTCACCAAATAAAAAGCAGCACACGCAGCCGGCACTTTGCCAGCCGCGTGTGCTGCCTGATCGCCGCTGCAGCGCGGCGATCCGCCGCGTGCAGCGGCGAAAGAGGGTCCCCCCAGCCGCCCGAGCCCAGCGTAGCCGGAACAAACAGTTCCGGCCAGCGCTAAGGGCTGGATCGGAGGCGGCTGACGTCAGGACGTCGGCTGACGTCCATGACGTCGCCATGGCGACGAGGTAAGCGAAACACGGAAGGCCGCTTATTGCGGCCTTCCGTGTTACTTCTGGCCGCCGGAGGCGATCGGAAGAACGCCTCCGGAGCGCCCTCTAGTGGGCTTTCCTGCAGCCAACTTTCAGTTGGCTGCATGAATTTTTTTTTTTTTATTTAAAAAAAAACCCTCCCGCAGCCGCCCTGGCGATTTAATCAGAACGCCAGGGTGGTTAAGAACCCGCCGCCGTCAGGCGTATTGTGGTCCTTAAGGCGTCCACTTTGCCGCCGCCCATGGGCTGTGGGCGGTCGGCAAGTGGTTAAACAATACCAGTTGCCTGGCAGCCCTGCTGATGGCTGCAGTAGTGTCTGAATAACAAACTGCTCATTGGCCAAGGAGTCTGGCAGCATGCTCACACGCCAAATTCTCAGCAGGGGCCGCAATTATCCTCAGTCGAGTTTTATCTAATTTGTGTACTAGGCTTTAGGTAAGGCCACTGGGATTATAATTTAGCAAAGGGAAAAATAGATTTAAAAAAATAAAAGCGTGATAAATGGTGTTATATTGACCAGCACAGATGCATCTTTCATATGGTGCACAGTGGGGTTCAGCTTACAACAAACAATAGGTCCTTTCTCAAGCACCAGACTGACAGCTGAACAGGAACACCATACCTAAATAGCTTCAAATCATTTCTAGCATATTTACACAAGGAACAGATCTGACAGACATTTACACTGCACAAAACAAGATACACAAGGCATTGATATGTCATCTACTTATATCACATGGCAGTGCACGACATATCAGAGCACTTAACAGAACATAAAAAATGGTTTAGGATACCGATTTTTACATCGATTATCCATGTTTCAGCATAATAAATACTGCTTATAACCGATGTAAAGCCTAGGCTTGATGTCACACAGCCTTCTGCCCCAGAGTACTCATATGGGCAGGCATTAGGAATCCCAGAGATGCACCACTGATAAATTTAAGAGTGTAAATCCAGGTGAGGTAATATATGGGCAAATATTGTAATAAGTAAGCAATTTTATTTATTAAGATAGATTTAGTAATGTGCCTCTTAAATATGAACATATCTCTGCTTCAGCAAACCCATTATAAAGGGTGGGGCTGACGGCATAACTAGAAGAAACATGGGGCAGGCAAGGTTGTAAACGTATATATGCCTGTGTATTGTCTGTAGAGTGATTTCTAATTTGCACATTTTACTTTTTTTTTTTTTTTATCACGAAACCTATTTTTATGTTATAGATGGTCTTTCCTATAAACAGAAGATCATTTAAATATGACATAGCATAGACAACATAGGATGAGTCAAATGTAAATACACTTGAAACCGATCCCTGATGAACGCTGTTACTATGTGTCCAGTGTAAACACCGGAAAGTACCCATTCTCATCACAAGCCTGAAATGCAAAATCCTAGATTTGCAGTAATGGTAAAAACCGTGCCCCTAGGGGGTACTTGCCTCGGAAAGCAGAGCCACTGGATCCTAAAGAGGCTCCCCCCATCTCTCTCAGCAGAGGCGATCCAGCGCTGCCCCCCCCCCCCCCCCCCAAAAAAAAAGCCAGATGATTGTCACCACTGCACTAGCAGCTTTCCGCTCAGGCTCTACCAAAAAAGCCAACCCCAATCGAGTCCACTCTACTCTGCAGGCATAAGCTGCCTTCATCTGAGCAGTAGAGTGGATGAAATTGGGCTTAGCTTTTTCTGCCAGAGCCCAAGCAGAAACCGCTAGTGTTCCTGTGCAGGCAGGCAACCGTTATTGTTTTTGTTTCAGGCTGCCACCACTGAAAGACGATAGCACGGGAGGATGGGGAAAGCCTCATTAGGATCCACAGTCTTTTCCCTCCCGAGGCAAGTATCTGGATTTTACAATTTAGTAAACTTAGTTTGTTTTTTTTTAACCTCCTGAGCGTTATGCCGCTCAGGATGTTTTGCTACTTTTTGCCCGATTTTTTAATAAAAGTGCTAAATGGCTATAAACCCTCTATAGCTAGCACTAGGCTAGCTAGAAGAAGTCTCCGGCACCCTCCGATCCCCCGTTTATACAGGATCTTCTAAAAATATTAGCATATTGTGATAAAGTTCAATATTTTCTGTAATGTACTGATAAACATTAGACTTTCATATATTTTAGATTTAAATACACACAACTGAAGTAGTTCAAGCCTTTTATTGTTTTAATATTGATGATTTTGGCATACAGCTCATGAAAACCCAAATTTCCTATCAAAAAATTAGCATATTTCATCCAAACCAATAAAAGAAAAAAGTGTTTTTAAAACAAAAAAAAATTAAACCTTCAAATAATTATGTTCAGTTATGCACTCAATACTTGGTTGGGAATCCTTTTGCAGAAATGGCTGCTTCAATGTGGCGTGGCATGGAGGCAATCAGCCTGTGGCACTGCTCAGGTGTTATGGAGGCCCAGGATGCTTCGATAGCGGCCTTAACCACTTGAGGACCTAGGGCTTTCTACCCCTTAAGGACCGGCCACTTTTTTTCCATTCAGACCACTGCAGCTTTCACGGTTTATTGCTCGCTCATACAACCTACCACCTAAATGAATTTTGGCTCCTTTTCTTGTCACTAATAAAGCTTTCTTTTGGTGCTACTTGATTGCTCCTGCGATTTTTACTTTTTATTATATTCATCAAAAAAGACATGAATTTTGGCAAAAAAAATGATTTTTTTAACTTTCTGTGCTGACAGTTTTCAAATAAAGTAAAATTTCTGTATACATGCAGCGCGAAAAATGTGGACAAACATGTTTTGGATAAAAAAAATCCATTCAGTGTATATTTATTGGTTTGGGTAAAAGTTATAGCGTTTACAAACTATGGTGCAAAAAGTGAATTTTCCCATTTTCAAGCATCTCTGACTTTTCTGACCCCCTGTCATGTTTCATGAGGGGCTAGAATTCCAGGATAGTATAAATACCCCCCAAATGACCCCATTTTGGAAAGAAGACATCCCAAAGTATTCACTGAGAGGCATAGTGAGTTCATAGAAGATATTATTTTTTGTTACAAGTAAGCGGAAAATGACACTTTGTGAGAAAAAAAAAAAAAAAAAAGTTTCCATTTCTTCTAACTTGCGACAAAAAAAAATGAAATCTGCCACGGACTCACCATGCCCCTCTCTGAATACCTTGAAGGGTCTACTTTCCAAAATGGGGTCATTTGTGGGGTGTTTACTGTCCTGACATTTTGGGGGGTGCTAAATTGTAAGCACCCCTGTAAAGCCTAAAGGTGCTCATTGGACTTTGGACCCCTTAGCGCAGTTAGGCTGCAAAAAAGTGCCACACATGTGGTATTGCCGTACTCAGGAGAAGTAGTATAATGTGTTTTGGGGTGTATTTTTACACATACCCATGCTGGGTGGGATAAATATCTCTGTAAATGACAATTTGTTAATTTTTTTTACACACAATTGTCCATTTACAGAGATCTTTCTCCCACTCAGCATGGGTATGTGTAAAAATACACCCCAAAACACATTATACTACTTCTCCTGAGTACGGCGATACCACGTGTGGCACTTTTTTGCACCCTAACTGCGCTAAAGGGCCCAAAGTCCAATGAGTACCTTTAGGATTTCACAGGTCATTTTGCGGAATTTGATTTCCAGACTACTCCTCACGGTTTAGGGCCCCTAAAATGCCAGGGCAGTATAGGAACCCCACAAATGACCCCATTTTAGAAAGAAGACACCCAAAGGTATTCCGTTAGTAGCATAGCGAGTTCATAGAAGATTTTATTTTTTGTCAAAAGTTAGCGGAAAATTGATTTTTATTGTTTTTTTCACAAAGTGTCATTTTCCACTAACTTTTGACAAAAAATAAAATCTTCTATGAACTCGCTATGCTACTAACGGAATACCTTGGGGTGTCTTCAATCTGGGGTCATTTGTGGGGTTCCTATACTGCCCTGGCATTTTAGGGGCCCTAAACCGTGAGGAGTAGTCTGGAAATCAAATTCCGCAAAATGACCTGTGAAAGCCTAAAGGTGCTCATTGGACTTTGGGCCCTTTAGCGCAGTTAGGGTGCAAAAAAGTGCCACACATGTGGTATCGCCGTACTCGGGAGAAGTAGTACAATGTGTTTTGGGGTGTATTTTTACACATACCTATGCTGGGTGGGAGAAATACCTCTGTAAATGACAATCTTTTGATTTTTTTACACACAATTGTCCATTTACAGAGATATTTCTCCCACCCAGCATGGGTATGTGTAAAAATTCACCCCAAAACACATTGTACTACTTCTCCCGAGCACGGTGATACCACATGTGTGGCACTTTTTTGCACCCTAACTGCGCTAAAGGGCCCAAAGTCCAATGAGCACCTTTAGGCTTTCACAGGTCATTTTGCGGAATTTGATTTCCAGACTACTCCTCACGGTTTAGGGCCCCTAAAATGCCAGGGCAGTATAGGAACCCCACAAATGACCCCATTTTAGAAAGAAGACACCCCAAGGTATTCCGTTAGCAGCATAGCGAGTTCATAGAAGATTTTATTTTTTGTCAAAAGTTAGTGGAAAATGACACTTTGTGAAAAAAACAATAAAAATCAATTTTCCACTAACTTTTGACAAAAAATAAAATCTTCTATGAACTCGCTATGCTACTAACGGAATACCTTGGGGTGTCTTCTTTCTAAAATGGGGTCATTTGTGGGGTTCCTATACTTAGCGCAGTTAGGGTGCAAAAAAGTGCCACACATGTGGTATCGCCGTACTCGGGAGAAGTAGTACAATGTGTTTTGGGGTGTATTTTTACACATACCCATGCTGGGTGGGAGAAATAACTCTGTAAATGGACAATTGTGTGTAAAAAAATCAAAAGATTGTCATTTACAGAGGTATTTCTCCCACCCAGCATGGGTATGTGTAAAAATACACCCCAAAACACATTGTACTACTTCTCCCGAGTACGGGGATACCACATGTGTGGCACTTTTTTGCACCCTAACTGCTCTAAGGGGCCCAGAGTCCAATGAGTACCTTTAGGCTTTACAGGGGTGCTCACAATTTAGCACCCCGCCCACTTGCCAGGACAGTTAACAAACCCCACAAATGACCCCATTTTGGAAAGAATACACAACAAGGTATTCCATGAGGGTAATGGTGAGGTCATTGAAAATTTTATTTTTTGTCACAAATAAACGGAAAATGACACTGTTAAAAAAAAAAATTCTGCTAACTTGTGACAAAAACTAAAATCTTTTATGAACTCACCGTGCACCTCACATAATACTTTAGGGTGTCCTCTTTCCAAAATGGGGTCATTTGTGTAGTCTGTCCTGGCATTTTAGGGTCTCTGCAATCATTACATGTATGGCCAGTATTAGGAGTTTCTGCTATACTCCTTATATTGGGTATACAAGTAATGCACTCTGGGCTGAAAGGAAAAATGAACGGCAAACATACCTTGCTCCACATCAATGGCAGTGATAACCTCAGGAGAGAGACACCCCGTGCCACCCTGCACTCAGGGTGAGCCACCAACTTATGTGACTGGGCCTCAGAACTTTAGTATACAGCATTATGCCTGTAGGATACAGCAATATGCCTGCCAATAGAGATGACTCTGTGTGGCATTAAAGCATCATCATAGGCCCAAATCACATATAAACCGGGGGTGTCCACACTCAAGGGAAATTCAAACATGCCGTCTTATATCGCCAACCCAGGACAGATCAGCAATATCAAGCATGGAAACCGATCCTTCTTCCCACTTTTATGCTTACCCGTTTGGTCTTCAAGCTTACCTCTCCTCTCCCTGCGACAATGTGCGAAAGACCACCGAGTGTGTGCCTACTCCTGTGTCTGGAGTTCCCTAGGTTCTAATAGTGTACCTGCTCGTGGTACCTCTCAAAACACTGCCCTACGCATAGGCCAGGCTGGTCAGGACAGCGGGGACAATAATAAACGGTGTCACTCCTTGTTCCAGCCCTGCTGCAGACACGGCAACGTTTTCTTCGGATGCGTTGACCTGGGGCACACGGAAGCTGATAGGCGTAATGCCTTCCATGCAGTCGGCTAGTTGCATCTGGGGGGGGGGGGGGGGGGGCCTGGCACCACCTGGATACAGGATGTCCAGAATGATCTGTTCCTGAAATTGGAGGAAAGATCCAGTTCTCCCAGCCTTACTGTAGAGAACAAAGCTGTTGTAAACCGCCAATTGAATCAGATAAAAAGACACTTTCTTATACCAGCGTCTTGTTTTCCGGGTAACTAAATAGGGCGCTAACCTCTGGTCATTGAAGTCCACCCCTCCCATGTTGAAATTATATTCGTGGACGACAAGGGGCTTTTCAATGACCGCAGTTGCCCGTTGAATTTGGACTGTCGTGTCTGCGTGAATGGTGGACAGAAAGTAAACGTCCCTCTTGTCCCTCCATTTCACCGCGAGCAGGTCTTCAGTACGCAAGGCGGCCCTCTGCCCCCGTTCAAGTCTGGTGGTAACGAGCCGTTGGGGGAAGCCCTGGCGACTAGGCCGCGCAGTGCCACAGCATCGGATTCCTTCTAACTTTAAGTGCTGAAAGAGGGCCACACTTGTGTAATAATTGTCCACAAAAAGATGGTACCCCTTCTGGAACAAGGGTGACACCAAGTCCCACACAACCTTTCCACTGCTCCCCAGGTAGTCAGGGCATCCGACCGGCTCCAATTTTGAGTCTTTTCCCTCATAGACCCTAAAACGACATGTATAGCCTGTGGCCCTTTCACAGAGCTTATACAGTTTCACCCCATACCGGGCGCGCTTGCTTGGGATGTACTGTTTGATGCCAAGGCGCCCGGTAAAGCGTAAGAGGGACTCGTCTACGCAGATGTTCTGTTCAGGGATATAAGCATCTGCAAATGTTGATGACAGGTGGTCTATGAGGGGCCGAATTTTGTGGAGCCGGTCATAAGCAGGGTCTCCCCTTTCATGACAGGTTTTGTCGTCGTTGAAGTGCAGGAAGCGCAGGATGGACTCAAATCGTGTCCTGGACATGGCAGCAGGGTACAAGGGAACATGATGTACTGGGTTCGTAGACCAATACGCCCGCAATACATTTTGTTTCATTAGTCCCAAGTGAAGGATAAGGGCCAAAAAGATTTTAATGTCGGAAACTTGGACTGGTTTCCACCCGAAAGGCTGGGCATACATGCTCTCCGGGTGCTCGGTGATGAATTGTGTGGCTTTACGATTGGTCTCAACCACAATTAAGTCCAGGAGAACCTGGGTGATGAACAGCTGCAAAAAGTCTAGGGCCGTTCCTAGATGAGCTGTCGCCACCTGGACTCCAGACTGGGCGGTGAAAGGGGGCACTACGGGTGCGGCGGAATCAGGGGATTGCCAATCTGGTTGTGCCAGCACCTCTGGGAGTCTATGGGTACTACGGGCCCGTCTTCTTCTTGGTGGCTGCGACGGGGGTACTACTGCACTTGCCACCGTACCAGTTTCAACTTCCATGCTGACGCTCACCACTTCGCCAGGGTCTACGGAAGCACTGGCACTAAGTCCAGGAGATGCTGCGCTGCTGGTGCCTGCCTCACCAAGAAAACTATCAACAGCGCTAGCACCACCCTGCTGCCCTTGAGGCGGATCCTGCGCCACCTGCGGTCTAACGACTTGGGGTCTGGTACGCCTGGCTCTAGCCGGGACCATAGCCTCGTCATCAGTATCGGTCAGGGAACCACTGCTTTCTACAGGTTCAAATTCGGACCCGGAAGATTCGACGGATGATTCTTCCCAAAAGAACTCATCCGACTGGTCCATGTACCTGTATACCTCGTCATCGGAAAGCCCCCTTCTTGCCATTTTGGATTGCTAAATTTATGGGGTTTTCCTCCGAGACTACCCAGAAAAAAAGAGCACCTACCTAGCAAAAAGGGAGTATTTGAGAGGTATTGGGGTTGGTGGGAAGTGGGGTCTCAGAGGCAATCAAACAATCACGGGACAATCAAATACAATTACAGCACAATCGACTCCAATCACAGCACAAGCAAATCTGATGCACTCGGAAGGTGGTGGTTGGAGGTGGTGGTTGGAGGTGGTGGGGGGGAGGGTGGGGTTGGGTGTGGGGGGGGGGGGAGGGTGGGGTTGGGTGTGGCGGGAAGTGGGGTCTCAGGCAATCAAACAATCACGGGGCAATCGAAGCCGATCACGGGACAATCAAATACAATTACAGCACAATTGAATACAAGCGCAGCACAATCGAATACAAGCGCAGCACAGTCAAATACAATGCACTTGGACGGTGATTAGGGGGGGGGGGGGTCTGAGGGCGATTTGAGGGGGTGGGGGGTTGATCAGGAGCCTGCACGGGGCAGACTGAGTCCTGATCTGATGAGAGGCAGACACAGGGGGTTACTGATCAAAGATCAGTTAGTGATTGCTGGGGAGGACAGATGTAAACAAACAGCAGGGGATGTAATCAGAAGGGGGGTATGAGGGCAATCGAGGGCCTGGGCAGGTGATCGGTTACCCCCGCGGGGCAGTTAGGGTCTGCTCTGATGGGTGGGGGTGCTGAGGGCTGATGGACAGGTGATAGACAGGTGATCAGAGGGGGATCAGAGGGTAATGTAGCTGTATACAGATGTATACAGTATACAGGGGGGTAGTCTGGGATGGGGTGTGGGGGTGATCTAAAGGTAGGGGGGGGGGATCAGGGGTGACTAGGAGGCAGTTAGGGACCTAACACAGGGGATAGCGTCGCTAGTTAGTGATAGGTGGGGGGGTGGGGGTTTTAAATGGGTGCAAGGTTGCTGGGCAGGGGTCTGCTGGGGTGATCAGGGGGGGTATGAGGCCTGGGGTGGGAGATCAGGGGGGCTGTAGGCCAAAAAAAACACGTGTGCTGTACTACTCACAAAAGGCTTCCTCCTCGCTGGTGGTCTCTGCAACAATGAGACCACGAGGCGAGGAGGAAGCACGTATAAGGCACTTTGTTTACCTAACAAAGTGCCTTATACTCATTCATTGGTTACATTTGCGGATTCCTCCGCTCGCCGGCTCTGCTAAGTGGCCGGCGAGCGGAGACAAAATGCCCGTGCTTCGATCCCGGGCGGAGGATCGCATCACGGATGACGCGATCGCTCCGCCCATGCCCTTTAATGGACTGCCGCCTCTGTGGGTGAGGCCGTCCTGAAGGGCTCCACTTCCCCGCCGCCCCTGTGTAGTGGGCGGTCGGGAAGTGGTTAAAGGGAACCAGAGAGGAATGGCCAGCCAAAAGAGAAAATTATTTTATACATACCTGGGGCTTCTTCCAGCCCCATAAGCCTGGATCGCTCCAACGCTGCCATCCTCCGCCGGTACCGGGCCCGTCACTTCCGGCGGACACGGCCAATTGTCCGCATCAAAGGGGCTCCCTCCATACCCGTACGCATGCGGCTGCGCAGTAGGCAGCCACATGCGTATATGTATGGAGAGAGCACCCTGTGATGCGGAGAATTGGCCGCGTCCGCCGGCCGACTCGCGGCAATGACGGGACCCGGTATCAGCGGATCCAGGCAGCGGAGGACGGCGGCGTGGGAGCGATCCGTGCGTATGGGGCTGGAGGAAGCCCCAGGTATGTATATTTCATCCTCTCTGGTTCCCTTTAAGATCATCCAGAGTGTTGGGTCTTGCGTCTCTCAACTTTCTCTTCACAATATCCCACAGATTCTCTATGGGGTTCAGGTCAGGAGAGTTGGCAGGCAATTGAGCACAGCAATACCATGGACAGTAAACCATTTACCAGTGGTTTTGGCACTGTGAGCAGGTGCCAGATCATGCTGAAAAATGAAATCTTCATCTCCATAAAGCTTTTCGGTCTTCATTATGGGGAGGATCGCAGATGACGTCGCCAACATCCTGCGCAAACCTGATTCTCCCCATAGAGAGACTGGAGCTGTGCCGGGAGGCTGCGCGATTGCTGGATCCAGGGTGGGGGGGTAATGTATAAACGGGGGGGATCGGCGAGGAACCAGGGGTGCCGGACACTTAATTAGCTAGCCTAGTGCTAGCTAGAGGATTTACAGACATTTGGCACATTTATTTATTTATGGGGGACTCCTGGGGCCACAGAGCGGTATTCCTGACACAGTGTCGGGCATACCACTAAGGAGGTTAAGTGACATGATGAGAGATGTGTATGTACAGTGGCAAGCTATGCTATGCTTTTCTGCCTGAAAGAGTTAATGTTCAGCTATGCAACTCACAGTTTCTCTCAAGTTGGGACCCAGTCAGACAATAGCATCCCACACTGATAAGGAGCTACAGCCTTAAAACAACTTCCTGACAGAACTGGAGGTCGGAGAGCAGGGGAGAGATAAAAAAAAAAAGGTCAACAGTTCATACATTTTAGCTCTCTGAGACACAGGACAGACTGTCATTGAGCGGAGACAAAAATAAATAAATAAACCAGCTTTTTTCAACTGCTTCGGACCAGCAGTCTCTGACTCCTTAAGTACAAGATACCTTTTTTTTTTAATAGATCACTGTCCCTGTGAACACTGGGACTGGCTCACAGCAATCATTGGCTCCTGACCAGCGTGCAGAGCTCTGCTGTCCTAACAGGCTGCAGAGTCGTCACAGCGGTGCAAACCACAAGAGTGACAGGTCCGAGCAGCGTGAGTAGCTAAACTCTATGCCTTGGAAGGGATAACAGCTCCCAAACATTATAGATTTCAATTACTGCTATTTGCAAGAGGTTAAACATTATATAAAACTGTGGGATATCTAAAAGTCATTCTTAGGAGTAGGTGAATAGATACAATTGTTTATCATCAGTTTATTTTCCATTAAGGTTCACTTGAAGTAATTTATCTCTTATGGTAGGGGGTCATGTGTAGAACATTAATAAATGGCGTAAGAGTCAAATGTGGCCCAGTCCATACTTTGAAAATATCAATATATTGACCCTAAATCACAAAGTACAAGACAAGACACTACAGTATTTATGAGTGAATAAACAGGATTTGCCATATAAAATGATATGTCTGTTGGCATAGGATGGGGCCACATTCAACTCCATAGTAATTCTCCTCACCTGTGGGTAAAGCTGGTCTTCAAAAAGAAAAAACCATTTGTAAAGAACGATGTTTAACAACTGACAAAGAAAAGTACACTGGTCAGTATCATAATCAGACGCTGCCTGCAAAATAGGTACAGTATAACATACAACTATGCACTGAAAAGGACACCTGATGTACAGTGGGATGCGAAAGTTTGGGCAACCTTGTTAATCGCCATGATTTTCCTGTATAAATCATTGGTCGTTACGATAAAAAAAATGTCAGTTAAATATATCATACATGAGACACACACAGTGATATTTGAGAAGTGAAATGAAGTTTATTGGATTTGCACAAAGAGCGCAATAATTGTTTAAAGAAAATTAGGCAGGTGCATAAATTTGGGCACTGTTGTCATTTTATTGATTCCAAAACCTTTACAACTAATTATTGGAACTCAAATTGGCTTGGTAAGCTCAGTGACCCCTCACCTACATACACAGGTGAATCAAATTATGAGAAAGAGTATTTAAGGGGGTCAATTGTAAGTATCTCTCCTCTTAATTTTCTCTGAAGAGTAGCAACATAGGGGTGTCAAAACAACTCTCAAATGACCTAAAGAAAAAGATTGTTCACCATCATGGTTTAGGGGAATAATATAGAATGCTGTCTCAGAGATTTCAGCTGTCTGTTTCCACAGTTAGGAACATATTGAAGAAAAAGGAAGAACACAGGCTCAGTTCAAGTTGAGGCTCGAAGTAGCAGACCAAGAAAAATCTCGGATAGACAGAAGCAACGAATTGTGAGAACAGTCAGAGTCAACCCACAGACCAAAGACCTACCACGTCATCTTGCTGCAGATGGACTCACTGTGCATTGTTAAACCATTTGAAGCACTTTACACAAGGAGATGCTGTATGCAAGAGTGATGCAGAGGAAGGGCTTTTCTCAAACTTTGCAAACGTGCCAATTTTACCGCGATTTTAATGCAAGTCAACAGAAACGTTTTTATTTAAAAGAAAAAAAAAAGCTCAAAATACCGACAGACATGATCGGATGTAATTGGGACGCAGAAGACCTGTCGGATGTTCAGAGCAGCTGGTGGAGGAAGAAAAGAAGCGTCTGGAACAGGTAAATATAAATGCTCCCTGCCACCTACTCTTTTGGGTGCACTAAGCAAGATATGTGGGGAGAGGTTTATGCTACATACACACTTGAAAGATTAATGAAAGATCTTAGACCAATTTTACCCCCTTCCATGTAGTATGAGAGCCATACCTACACAGTCTATTCTATTGACCTGAACTCCTCATCAGATAAAAATCTTTGCAAGATGCTGTACACAAAGATGCTGTACACATTTAAGAAGCCAGTGTGTCTGCACGAGGCCAGTGTGTCTGCACGAGGCCAGTGTGTCTGCACGGGGCCAGTGTGTCTGCACGGGGCCAGTGTGTCTGCACGGGGCCAGTGTGTCTGCACGGGGCCAGTGTGTCTGCACGGGGCCAGTGTGTCTGCACGGGGCCAGTGTGTCTGCACGGGGCCAGTGTGTCTGCACGGGGCCAGTGTGTCTGCACGGGGCCAGTGTGTCTGCACGGGGCCAGTGTGTCTGCACGGGGCCAGTGTGTCTGCACGGGGCCAGTGTGTCTGCACGGGGCCAGTGTGTCTGCACGGGGCCAGTGTGTCTGCACGGGGCCAGTGTGTCTGCACGGGGCCAGTGTGTCTGCACGGGGCCAGTGTGTCTGCACGGGGCCAGTGTGTCTGCACGGGGCCAGTGTGTCTGCACGGGGCCAGTGTGTCTGCACGGGGCCAGTGTGTCTGCACGGGGCCAGTGTGTCTGCACGGGGCCAGTGTGTCTGCACGGGGCCAGTGTGTCTGCACGGGGCCAGTGTGTCTGCACGGGGCCAGTGTGTCTGCACGGGGCCAGTGTGTCTGCACGGGGCCAGTGTGTCTGCACGGGGCCAGTGTGTCTGCACGGGGCCAGTGTGTCTGCACGGGGCCAGTGTGTCTGCACGGGGCCAGTGTGTCTGCACGGGGCCAGTGTGTCTGCACGGGGCCAGTGTGTCTGCACGGGGCCAGTGTGTCTGCACGGGGCCAGTGTGTCTGCACGGGGCCAGTGTGTCTGCACGGGGCCAGTGTGTCTGCACGGGGCCAGTGTGTCTGCACGGGGCCAGTGTGTCTGCACGGGGCCAGTGTGTCTGCACGGGGCCAGTGTGTCTGCACGGGGCCAGTGTGTCTGCACGGGGCCAGTGTGTCTGCACGGGGCCAGTGTGTCTGCACGGGGCCAGTGTGTCTGCACGGGGCCAGTGTGTCTGCACGGGGCCAGTGTGTCTGCACGGGGCCAGTGTGTCTGCACGGGGCCAGTGTGTCTGCACGGGGCCAGTGTGTCTGCACGGGGCCAGTGTGTCTGCACGGGGCCAGTGTGTCTGCACGGGGCCAGTGTGTCTGCACGGGGCCAGTGTGTCTGCACGGGGCCAGTGTGTCTGCACGGGGCCAGTGTGTCTGCACGGGGCCAGTGTGTCTGCACGGGGCCAGTGTGTCTGCACGGGGCCAGTGTGTCTGCACGGGGCCAGTGTGTCTGCACGGGGCCAGTGTGTCTGCACGGGGCCAGTGTGTCTGCACGGGGCCAGTGTGCCAGTGTGTCTGCACGGGGCCAGTGGGCCAGAGTGTCTGCACGGGGCCAGTGGGCCAGAGTGTCTGCACGGGGCCAGTGGGCCAGAGTGTCTGCACGGGGCCAGTGGGCCAGAGTGTCTGCACGGGGCCAGTGGGCCAGAGTGTCTGCACGGGGCCAGTGGGCCAGAGTGTCTGCACGGGGCCAGTGGGCCAGAGTGTCTGCACGGGGCCAGTGGGCCAGAGTGTCTGCACGGGGCCAGTGGGCCAGAGTGTCTGCACGGGGCCAGTGGGCCAGAGTGTCTGCACGGGGCCAGTGGGCCAGAGTGTCTGCACGGGGCCAGAGTGTCTGCACGGGGCCAGAGTGTCTGCACGGGGCCAGAGTGTCTGCACGGGGCCAGAGTGTCTGCACGGGGCCAGAGTGTCTGCACGGGGCCAGAGTGTCTGCACGGGGCCAGAGTGTCTGCACGGGGCCAGAGTGTCTGCACGGGGCCAGAGTGTCTGCACGGGGCCAGAGTGTCTGCACGGGGCCAGAGTGTCTGCACGGGGCCAGAGTGTCTGCACGGGGCCAGAGTGTCTGCACGGGGCCAGAGTGTCTGCACGGGGCCAGAGTGTCTGCACGGGGCCAGGGGCCAGAGTGTCTGCACGGGGCCAGGGGGCCAGAGTGTCTGCACGGGGCCAGGGGGCCAGAGTGTCTGCACGGGGCCAGGGGGCCAGAGTGTCTGCACGGGGCCAGAGTGTCTGCACGGGGCCAGAGTGTCTGCACGGGGCCAGGGGGCCAGAGTGTCTGCACGGGGCCAGGGGGCCAGAGTGTCTGCACGGGGCCAGGGGGCCAGAGTGTCTGCACGGGGCCAGGGGGCCAGAGTGTCTGCACGGGGCCAGGGGGCCAGAGTGTCTGCACGGGGCCAGGGGGCCAGAGTGTCTGCACGGGGCCAGGGGGCCAGAGTGTCTGCACGGGGCCAGAGTGTCTGCACGGGGCCAGAGTGTCTGCACGGGGCCAGGGGGCCAGAGTGTCTGCACGGGGCCAGGGGGCCAGAGTGTCTGCACGGGGCCAGGGGGCCAGAGTGTCTGCACGGGGCCAGGGGGCCAGAGTGTCTGCACGGGGCCAGGGGGCCAGAGTGTCTGCACGGGGCCAGGGGGCCAGAGTGTCTGCACGGGGCCAGAGTGTCTGCACGGGGCCAGGGGGCCAGAGTGTCTGCACGGGGCCAGGGGGCCAGAGTGTCTGCACGGGGCCAGGGGGCCAGAGTGTCTGCACGGGGCCAGGGGGCCAGAGTGTCTGCACGGGGCCAGGGGGCCAGAGTGTCTGCACGGGGCCAGAGTGTCTGCACGGGGCCAGGGGGCCAGAGTGTCTGCACGGGGCCAGGGGGCCAGAGTGTCTGCACGGGGCCAGGGGGCCAGAGTGTCTGCACGGGGCCAGGGGGCCAGAGTGTCTGCACGGGGCCAGGGTGTCTGCACGGGGCCAGGGGGCCAGAGTGTCTGCACGGGGCCAGGGGGCCAGAGTGTCTGCACGGGGCCAGGGGGCCAGAGTGTCTGCACGGGGCCAGGGGGCCAGAGTGTCTGCACGGGGCCAGGGGGCCAGAGTGTCTGCACGGGGCCAGAGTGTCTGCACGGGGCCAGGGGGCCAGAGTGTCTGCACGGGGCCAGGGGGCCAGAGTGTCTGCACGGGGCCAGGGGGCCAGAGTGTCTGCACGGGGCCAGGAGGCCAGAGTGTCTGCACGGGGCCAGGAGGCCAGAGTGTCTGCACGGGGCCAGGAGGCCAGAGTGTCTGCACGGGGCCAGGAGGCCAGAGTGTCTGCACGGGGCCAGGAGGCCAGAGTGTCTGCACGGGGCCAGGAGGCCAGAGTGTCTGCACGGGGCCAGGAGGCCAGAGTGTCTGCACGGGGCCAGGAGGCCAGAGTGTCTGCACGGGGCCAGGAGGCCAGAGTGTCTGCACGGGGCCAGGAGGCCAGAGTGTCTGCACGGGGCCAGGAGGCCAGAGTGTCTGCACGGGGCCAGGAGGCCAGAGTGTCTGCACGAGGCCAGAGTGTCTGCACGAGGCCAGTAGGCCAGAGTGTCTGCACGAGGCCAGAGTGTATGCACGAGGCCAGAGTGTCTGCACGAGGCCAGTGAGTCTGCACGAGGCCAGTAGGCCAGTGAGTCTGCACGAGGCCAGAGTGTCTGCACGAGGCCAGTAGGCCAGAGTGTCTGCACGAGGCCAGTAGGCCAGTGAGTCTGCACGAGGCCAGTAGGCCAGTGAGTCTGCACGAGGCCAGTAGGCCAGTGAGTCTGCACGAGGCCAGTAGGCCAGTGAGTCTGCACGAGGCCAGTAGGCCAGTGAGTCTGCACGAGGCCAGTAGGCCAGTGAGTCTGCACGAGGCCAGTAGGCCAGTGAGTCTGCACGAGGCCAGTAGGCCAGTGAGTCTGCACGAGGCCAGTAGGCCAGTGAGTCTGCACGAGGCCAGTAGGCCAGTGAGTCTGCACGAGGCCAGTAGGCCAGTGAGTCTGCACGAGGCCAGAGTGTCTGCACGAGGCCAGTAGGCCAGTGAGTCTGCACGAGGCCAGAGTGTCTGCACGAGGCCAGTAGGCCAGTGAGTCTGCACGAGGCCAGAGTGTCTGCACGAGGCCAGTAGGCCAGTGAGTCTGCACAAGGCCAGAGTGTCTGCACGAGGCCAGAGTGTCTGCACGAGGCCAGTAGGCCAGTGAGTCTGCACGAGGCCAGAGTGTCTGCACGAGGCCAGTAGGCCAGTGAGTCTGCACGAGGCCAGAGTGTCTGCACGAGGCCAGTAGGCCAGTGAGTCTGCACGAGGCCAGAGTGTCTGCACGAGGCCAGTAAGTCTGCACGAGGCCAGAGTGTCTGCACGAGGCCAGTAGGCCAGTGAGTCTGCACGAGGCCAGAGTGTCTGCACGAGGCCAGTAGGCCAGTGAGTCTGCACGAGGCCAGTGAGTCTGCACGAGGCCAGCGAGTCTGCACGAGGCCAGTAGGCCAGTGAGTCTGCACGAGGCCAGCGAGTCTGCACGAGGCCAGCAAGTCTGCACGAGGCCAGCGAGTCTGCACGAGGCCAGTAGGCCAGTGAGTCTGCACGAGGCCAGAGTGTCTGCACGAGGCCAGTAGGCCAGAGTGTCTGCACGAGGCCAGTAGGCCAGAGTGTCTGCACGAGGCCAGTAGGCCAGAGTGTCTGCACGAGGCCAGTAGGCCAGAGTGTCTGCACGAGGCCAGTAGGCCAGAGTGTCTGCACGAGGCCAGTAGGCCAGAGTGTCTGCACGAGGCCAGTAGGCCAGAGTGTCTGCACGAGGCCAGTAGGCCAGAGTGTCTGCACGAGGCCAGTAGGCCAGAGTGTCTGCACGAGGCCAGTAGGCCAGAGTGTCTGCACGAGGCCAGTAGGCCAGAGTGTCTGCACGAGGCCAGTAGGCCAGAGTGTCTGCACGAGGCCAGTAGGCCAGAGTGTCTGCACGAGGCCAGTAGGCCAGAGTGTCTGCACGAGGCCAGTAGGCCAGAGTGTCTGCACGAGGCCAGTAGGCCAGAGTGTCTGCACGAGGCCAGTAGGCCAGAGTGTCTGCACGAGGCCAGTAGGCCAGAGTGTCTGCACGAGGCCAGTAGGCCAGAGTGTCTGCACGAGGCCAGTAGGCCAGAGTGTCTGCACGAGGCCAGTAGGCCAGAGTGTCTGCACGAGGCCAGTAGGCCAGAGTGTCTGCACGAGGCCAGTAGGCCAGAGTGTCTGCACGAGGCCAGTAGGCCAGAGTGTCTGCACGAGGCCAGTAGGCCAGAGTGTCTGCACGAGGCCAGTAGGCCAGAGTGTCTGCACGAGGCCAGTAGGCCAGAGTGTCTGCACGAGGCCAGTAGGCCAGAGTGTCTGCACGAGGCCAGTAGGCCAGAGTGTCTGCACGAGGCCAGTGCGTCTGCACGAGGCCAGTGCGTCTGCACGAGGCCAGTGCGTCTGCACGAGGCCAGTGCGTCTGCACGAGGCCAGTGAGTCTGCACGAGGCCAGTGAGTCTGCACGAGGCCAGTGAGTCTGCACGAGGCCAGTGAGTCTGCACGAGGCCAGTAGGCCAGTGAGTCTGCACGAGGCCAGTAGGCCAGTGAGTCTGCACGAGGCCAGTAGGCCAGTGAGTCTGCACAAGGCCAGTAGGCCAGTGAGTCTGCACGAGGCCAGTAGGCCAGTGAGTCTGCACGAGGCCAGTAGGCCAGTGAGTCTGCACGAGGCCAGTAGGCCAGTGAGTCTGCACGAGGCCAGTAGGCCAGTGTGTCTGCACGAGGCCAGTAGGCCAGTGTGTCTGCACGAGGGCACGAGGCCAGTAGGCCAGTGTGTCTGCACGAGGGCACGAGGCCAGTAGGCCAGTCAGTCTGCACGAGGGCACGAGGCCAGTAGGCCAGTGCGTCTGCACGAGGGCACGAGGCCAGCAGGCCAGTGCGTCTGCACGAGGGCACGAGGCCAGCAGGCCAGTGCGTCTGCACGAGGGCACGAGGCCAGCAGGCCAGTGCGTCTGCACGAGGGCACGAGGCCAGCAGGCCAGTGCGTCTGCACGAGGGCACGAGGCCAGCAGGCCAGTGCGTCTGCACGAGGGCACGAGGCCAGCAGGCCAGTGCGTCTGCACGAGGGCACGAGGCCAGCAGGCCAGTGCGTCTGCACGAGGGCACGAGGCCAGCAGGCCAGTGCGTCTGCACGAGGGCACGAGGCCAGTGCGTCTGCACGAGGGCACGAGGCCAGCAGGCCAGTGCGTCTGCACGAGGGCACGAGGCCAGCAGGCCAGTGCGTCTGCACGAGGGCACGAGGCCAGCAGGCCAGTGCGTCTGCACGAGGGCACGAGGCCAGCAGGCCAGTGCGTCTGCACGAGGGCACGAGGCCAGCAGGCCAGTGCGTCTGCACGAGGGCACGAGGCCAGCAGGCCAGTGCGTCTGCACGAGGGCACGAGGCCAGCAGGCCAGTGCGTCTGCACGAGGGCACGAGGCCAGCAGGCCAGTGCGTCTGCACGAGGGCACGAGGCCAGCAGGCCAGTGCGTCTGCACGAGGGCACGAGGCCAGCAGGCCAGTGCGTCTGCACGAGGGCACGAGGCCAGCAGGCCAGTGCGTCTGCACGAGGGCACGAGGCCAGCAGGCCAGTGCGTCTGCACGAGGCCAGCAGGCCAGTGCGTCTGCACGAGGGCACGAGGCCAGCAGGCCAGTGCGTCTGCACGAGGGCACGAGGCCAGCAGGCCAGTGCGTCTGCACGAGGGCACGAGGCCAGCAGGCCAGTGCGTCTGCACGAGGGCACGAGGCCAGCAGGCCAGTGCGTCTGCACGAGGGCACGAGGCCAGTGTGTCTGCACGAGGGCACGAGGCCAGCAGGCCAGTGCGTCTGCGCGAGGGCACGAGGCCAGCAGGCCAGTGCGTCTGCGCGAGGGCACGAGGCCAGCAGGCCAGTGCGTCTGCGCGAGGGCACGAGGCCAGCAGGCCAGTGCGTCTGCGCGAGGCCAGCAGGCCAGTGCGTCTGCACGAGGGCACGAGGCCAGCAGGCCAGTGCGTCTGCACGAGGGCACGAGGCCAGCAGGCCAGTGCGTCTGCACGAGGGCACGAGGCCAGCAGGCCAGTGCGTCTGCACGAGGGCACGAGGCCAGCAGGCCAGTGCGTCTGCACGAGGGCACGAGGCCAGTGCGTCTGCACGAGGGCACGAGGCCAGCAGGCCAGTGCGTCTGCGCGAGGGCACGAGGCCAGCAGGCCAGTGCGTCTGCGCGAGGGCACGAGGCCAGCAGGCCAGTGCGTCTGCGCGAGGGCACGAGGCCAGCAGGCCAGTGCGTCTGCGCGAGGGCACGAGGCCAGCAGGCCAGTGCGTCTGCGCGAGGGCACGAGGCCAGCAGGCCAGTGCGTCTGCGCGAGGGCACGAGGCCAGCAGGCCAGTGCGTCTGCGCGAGGGCACGAGGCCAGCAGGCCAGTGCGTCTGCGCGAGGGCACGAGGCCAGCAGGCCAGTGCGTCTGCGCGAGGGCACGAGGCCAGCAGGCCAGTGCGTCTGCGCGAGGGCACGAGGCCAGCAGGCCAGTGCGTCTGCGCGAGGGCAGCAGGCCAGTGCGTCTGCGCGAGGGCACGAGGCCAGCAGGCCAGTGCGTCTGCGCGAGGGCACGAGGCCAGCAGGCCAGTGCGTCTGCGCGAGGGCACGAGGCCAGCAGGCCAGTGCGTCTGCGCGAGGGCACGAGGCCAGCAGGCCAGTGCGTCTGCGCGAGGGCACGAGGCCAGCAGGCCAGTGCGTCTGCACGAGGCCAGCAGGCCAGTGCGTCTGCACGAGGGCACGAGGCCAGCAGGCCAGTGCGTCTGCACGAGGGCACGAGGCCAGCAGGCCAGTGCGTCTGCACGAGGGCACGAGGCCAGCAGGCCAGTGCGTCTGCACGAGGGCACGAGGCCAGCAGGCCAGTGCGTCTGCACGAGGGCACGAGGCCAGCAGGCCAGTGCGTCTGCACGAGGCCAGTGCGTCTGCACGAGGCCAGCAGGCCAGTGCGTCTGCACGAGGCCAGCAGGCCAGCAGGCCAGTGCGTCTGCACGAGGGCACGAGGCCAGCAGGCCAGTGCATCTGCACGAGGCCAGCAGGCCAGTGCGTCTGCACGAGGGCACGAGGCCAGCAGGCCAGTGCGTCTGCACGAGGGCACGAGGCCAGCAGGCCAGTGCGTCTGCACGAGGGCACGAGGCCAGCAGGCCAGTGCGTCTGCACGAGGGCACGAGGCCAGCAGGCCAGTGCGTCTGCGCGAGGGCACGAGGCCAGCAGGCCAGTGCGTCTGCGCGAGGGCACGAGGCCAGCAGGCCAGTGCGTCTGCGCGAGGGCACGAGGCCAGCAGGCCAGTGCGTCTGCGCGAGGGCACGAGGCCAGCAGGCCAGTGCGTCTGCGCGAGGGCACGAGGCCAGCAGGCCAGTGCGTCTGCGCGAGGGCACGAGGCCAGCAGGCCAGTGCGTCTGCGCGAGGGCACGAGGCCAGCAGGCCAGTGCGTCTGCGCGAGGGCACGAGGCCAGCAGGCCAGTGCGTCTGCGCGAGGGCACGAGGCCAGCAGGCCAGTGCGTCTGCGCGAGGGCACGAGGCCAGCAGGCCAGTGCGTCTGCGCGAGGGCACGAGGCCAGCAGGCCAGTGCGTCTGCGCGAGGGCACGAGGCCAGCAGGCCAGTGCGTCTGCGCGAGGGCACGAGGCCAGCAGGCCAGTGCGTCTGCGCGAGGGCACGAGGCCAGCAGGCCAGTGCGTCTGCGCGAGGGCACGAGGCCAGCAGGCCAGTGCGTCTGCGCGTGGGCACGAGGCCAGCAGGCCAGTGCGTCTGCGCGAGGGCACGAGGCCAGCAGGCCAGTGCGTCTGCGCGAGGGCACGAGGCCAGCAGGCCAGTGCGTCTGCGCGAGGGCACGAGGCCAGCAGGCCAGTGCGTCTGCGCGAGGGCACGAGGCCAGCAGGCCAGTGCGTCTGCGCGAGGGCACGAGGCCAGCAGGCCAGTGCGTCTGCGCGAGGGCACGAGGCCAGCAGGCCAGTGCGTCTGCGCGAGGGCACGAGGCCAGCAGGCCAGTGCGTCTGCGCGAGGGCACGAGGCCAGCAGGCCAGTGCGTCTGCGCGAGGGCACGAGGCCAGTGCGTCTGCACGAGGGCACGAGGCCAGTGCGTCTGCACGAGGCCAGCAGGCCAGTGCGTCTGCACGAGGCCAGCAGGCCAGTGCGTCTGCACGAGGCCAGCAGGCCAGTGCGTCTGCACGAGGCCAGCAGGCCAGTGCGTCTGCACGAGGCCACGAGGCCAGCAGGCCAGTGCGTCTGCACGAGGGCACGAGGCCAGCAGGCCAGTGCGTCTGCACGAGGGCACGAGGCCAGCAGGCCAGTGCGTCTGCGCGAGGGCACGAGGCCAGCAGGCCAGTGCGTCTGCGCGAGGGCACGAGGCCAGCAGGCCAGTGCGTCTGCGCGAGGGCACGAGGCCAGCAGGCCAGTGCGTCTGCGCGAGGGCACGAGGCCAGCAGGCCAGTGCGTCTGCGCGAGGGCACGAGGCCAGCAGGCCAGTGCGTCTGCGCGAGGGCACGAGGCCAGCAGGCCAGTGCGTCTGCGCGAGGGCACGAGGCCAGCAGGCCAGTGCGTCTGCACGAGGCCAGCAGGCCAGTGCGTCTGCGCGAGGGCACGAGGCCAGCAGGCCAGTGCGTCTGCGCGAGGGCACGAGGCCAGCAGGCCAGTGCGTCTGCGCGAGGGCACGAGGCCAGCAGGCCAGTGCGTCTGCGCGAGGGCACGAGGCCAGCAGGCCAGTGCGTCTGCGCGAGGGCACGAGGCCAGCAGGCCAGTGCGTCTGCGCGAGGGCACGAGGCCAGCAGGCCAGTGCGTCTGCGCGAGGGCACGAGGCCAGCAGGCCAGTGCGTCTGCGCGAGGGCACGAGGCCAGCAGGCCAGTGCGTCTGCGCGAGGGCACGAGGCCAGCAGGCCAGTGCGTCTGCGCGAGGGCACGAGGCCAGCAGGCCAGTGCGTCTGCGCGAGGGCACGAGGCCAGCAGGCCAGTGCGTCTGCGCGAGGGCACGAGGCCAGCAGGCCAGTGCGTCTGCGCGAGGGCACGAGGCCAGCAGGCCAGTGCGTCTGCGCGAGGGCACGAGGCCAGCAGGCCAGTGCGTCTGCGCGAGGGCACGAGGCCAGCAGGCCAGTGCGTCTGCGCGAGGGCACGAGGCCAGCAGGCCAGTGCGTCTGCGCGAGGGCACGAGGCCAGCAGGCCAGTGCGTCTGCGCGAGGGCACGAGGCCAGCAGGCCAGTGCGTCTGCGCGAGGGCACGAGGCCAGCAGGCCAGTGCGTCTGCGCGAGGGCACGAGGCCAGCAGGCCAGGGCGTCTGCGCGAGGGCACGAGGCCAGCAGGCCAGGGCGTCGGCGCGAGGGCACGAGGCCAGCAGGCCAGGGCGTCGGCACGAGGCCAGCAGGCCAGTGCGTCTGCGCGAGGGCACGAGGCCAGCAGGCCAGTGCGTCTGCGCGAGGGCACGAGGCCAGCAGGCCAGTGCGTCTGCGCGAGGGCACGAGGCCAGCAGGCCAGTGCGTCTGCGCGAGGGCACGAGGCCAGCAGGCCAGTGCGTCTGCGCGAGGGCACGAGGCCAGCAGGCCAGTGCGTCTGCGCGAGGGCACGAGGCCAGCAGGCCAGTGCGTCTGCGCGAGGGCACGAGGCCAGCAGGCCAGTGCGTCTGCGCGAGGGCACGAGGCCAGCAGGCCAGTGCGTCTGCGCGAGGGCACGAGGCCAGCAGGCCAGTGCGTCTGCGCGAGGGCACGAGGCCAGCAGGCCAGTGCGTCTGCGCGAGGGCACGAGGCCAGCAGGCCAGTGCGTCTGCGCGAGGGCACGAGGCCAGCAGGCCAGTGCGTCTGCGCGAGGGCACGAGGCCAGCAGGCCAGTGCGTCTGCGCGAGGGCACGAGGCCAGCAGGCCAGTGCGTCTGCACGAGGGCACGAGGCCAGCAGGCCAGTGCGTCTGCACGAGGCCAGCAGGCCAGTGCGTCTGCACGAGGGCACGAGGCCAGCAGGCCAGTGCGTCTGCACGAGGGCACGAGGCCAGCAGGCCAGTGCGTCTGCACGAGGGCACGAGGCCAGCAGGCCAGTGCGTCTGCACGAGGGCACGAGGCCAGCAGGCCAGTGCGTCTGCACGAGGCCAGCAGGCCAGTGCGTCTGCACGAGGCCAGCAGGCCAGTGCGTCTGCACGAGGCCAGCAGGCCAGTGCGTCTGCACGAGGCCAGCAGGCCAGTGCGTCTGCACGAGGCCAGCAGGCCAGTGCGTCTGCACGAGGCCAGCAGGCCAGTGCGTCTGCACGAGGGCACGAGGCCAGCAGGCCAGTGCGTCTGCACGAGGGCACGAGGCCAGCAGGCCAGTGCGTCTGCACGAGGGCACGAGGCCAGCGCGTCTGCACGAGGGCACGAGGCCAGCAGGCCAGTGCGTCTGCACGAGGCCAGCAGGCCAGTGCGTCTGCACGAGGCCAGCAGGCCAGTGCGTCTGCACGAGGCCAGCAGGCCAGTGCGTCTGCACGAGGGCACGAGGCCAGCAGGCCAGTGCGTCTGCACGAGGGCACGAGGCCAGCAGGCCAGTGCGTCTGCACGAGGGCACGAGGCCAGCAGGCCAGTGCGTCTGCGCGAGGGCACGAGGCCAGCAGGCCAGTGCGTCTGCGCGAGGGCACGAGGCCAGCAGGCCAGTGCGTCTGCGCGAGGGCACGAGGCCAGCAGGCCAGTGCGTCTGCGCGAGGGCACGAGGCCAGCAGGCCAGTGCGTCTGCGCGAGGGCACGAGGCCAGCAGGCCAGTGCGTCTGCGCGAGGGCACGAGGCCAGCAGGCCAGTGCGTCTGCGCGAGGGCACGAGGCCAGCAGGCCAGTGCGTCTGCGCGAGGGCACGAGGCCAGCAGGCCAGTGCGTCTGCGCGAGGGCACGAGGCCAGCAGGCCAGTGCGTCTGCGCGAGGGCACGAGGCCAGCAGGCCAGTGCGTCTGCGCGAGGGCACGAGGCCAGCAGGCCAGTGCGTCTGCGCGAGGGCACGAGGCCAGCAGGCCAGTGCGTCTGCGCGAGGGCACGAGGCCAGCAGGCCAGTGCGTCTGCGCGAGGGCACGAGGCCAGCAGGCCAGTGCGTCTGCGCGAGGGCACGAGGCCAGCAGGCCAGTGCGTCTGCGCGAGGGCACGAGGCCAGCAGGCCAGTGCGTCTGCGCGAGGGCACGAGGCCAGCAGGCCAGTGCGTCTGCGCGAGGGCACGAGGCCAGCAGTCCAGTGCGTCTGCGCGAGGGCACGAGGCCAGCAGGCCAGTGCGTCTGCGCGAGGGCACGAGGCCAGCAGGCCAGTGCGTCTGCACGAGGCCAGCAGGCCAGTGCGTCTGCACGAGGGCACGAGGCCAGCAGGCCAGTGCGTCTGCGCGAGGGCACGAGGCCAGCAGGCCAGTGCGTCTGCGCGAGGGCACGAGGCCAGCAGGCCAGTGCGTCTGCGCGAGGGCACGAGGCCAGCAGGCCAGTGCGTCTGCGCGAGGGCACGAGGCCAGCACGTCTGCGCGAGGGCACGAGGCCAGCAGGCCAGTGCGTCTGCACGAGGCCAGCAGGCCAGTGCGTCTGCACGAGGCCAGGAGGCCAGTGTCTGCACGAGGCCAGGAGGCCAGTGTCTGCACGAGGCCAGGAGGCCAGTGTCTGCACGAGGCCAGGAGGCCAGTGTCTGCACGAGGCCAGGAGGCCAGTGTCTGCACGAGGCCAGGAGGCCAGTGTCTGCACGAGGCCAGGAGGCCAGTGTCTGCACGAGGCCAGGAGGCCAGTGTCTGCACGAGGCCAGGAGGCCAGTGTCTGCACGAGGCCAGGAGGCCAGTGTCTGCACGAGGCCAGGAGGCCAGTGTCTGCACGAGGCCAGGAGGCCAGTGTCTGCACGAGGCCAGTAGGCCAGTGTCTGCACGAGGCCAGTAGGCCAGAGTCTGCACGAGGCCAGTAGGCCAGTGTCTGCACGAGGCCAGTAGGCCAGTGTCTGCACGAGGCCAGTAGGCCAGTGTCTGCACGAGGCCAGTAGGCCAGTGTCTGCACGAGGCCAGTAGGCCAGTGTCTGCACGAGGCCAGTAGGCCAGTGTCTGCACGGGGGCCAGTAGGCCAGTGTCTGCACTACTGAGGCCAGTGTCTGCACTACTGAGGCCAGTGTCTGCACTACTGAGGCCAGTAGGCCAGAGTGTCTGCACGGGGCCAGTAGGCCAGTGTCTGCACGGGGCCAGGAGGCCAGTGTCTGCACGGGGCCCGTAGGCCAGTGTCTGCACGGGGCCCGTAGGCCAGTGTCTGCACGGGGCCAGTAGGCCAGTGTCTGCACGGGGCCAGTAGGCCAGTGTCTGCACGGGGCCAGTAGGCCAGTGTCTGCACGGGGCCAGTAGGCCAGTGTCTGCACGGGGCCAGTAGGCCAGTGTCTGCACGGGGCCAGTAGGCCAGTGTCTGCACGGGGCCAGGAACAGATCTTTTGCAGATACTGATCTTTTGAATGTGTACAGCATCTGTGTGCAGGATCTGCAAAGATGTTCATCTCAGAATCAGATTTATTTATTCGCCAAGTGCGACGGAAGTCACATGGCAAGTACAAACACAGGCAACAGATACACTGGCAGACAAGACAGATATGAACAGTTGTGCAAAAGTACATAGACATTTACCAGCAGCTCAACAATACGAGCAAGCCTGTGAGGCCTGAGTCTTTTAGTTCAAAAAGTATCAAAAAAACCAAACAAACAATAAAAGCTATCAAAAGCAACAAAAGCTGGCTGCTTGGCTGTATTTTCCCGTGTGGTGTGAGCATCGGTGAGCAACTGAGAGGTATGTTGACCTCAAGTGAGTACTACCCTAGTTTAGCATCCGGACTGCTTGGGGGGGAAGAAGGCGTTCCTGCGCCTGCTGGTTTTGGATCTATACCGGCGACCCGACGGGAGATGGGGAGTTAAGCTCAATATAATAGACTGTGTAGAGTATGGCTCTCATACTACATGGAAGGGGGTAAAATTGGTCTGATATCTTTCATTAATCTTTCAAGTGTGTACACAACATTACAATGCACAGCAGCATTCAAACAAAAAATGTAGTTTCAAGTTACCAATGGGTTAAAGATGAGAAAAGGATGGACTGCAGGAAAATAAAAGGCTCTGTGTGCAGCAGTCCTGTACTGCAGAAGCTGCACTGAATTGTATTTAGGAAACAGAGCATTTTAGCAGGTTAGATCGGCTTTCTTTAGCAAATCTACTGGGGCAAAATCTGCTAGGGGATTTTCAGAAGATTGCAATAATAATGCAACATGTCCATAATATGTGTGATTTTATAGTAACGCTGGCATAAGTTATATGATCCACAGGTTATCAAAAAGTATCCAGATCGATTTCTACATATAATGAATTCCGTATCTATGCTACCATGTGCTTTGACTTCTATTCTGATAGCTGGATAGAAAATACATAAAGGTCTTTTCAATGAACACGTAGAAAGCCAGAAGAAAGAAAAGACTACTGCATCAAACATCTACATGCTGTAAAAAATGTACAGCTTTCTTTCCATTTTACAAGTAGCAAATATATCAACACTGATAGTTTATGTATTGTGTTACAAGTCAAGTGAATTTGAAGTGACTTCAAAAGTGACCCAATGTAAAAGGGTGCCTGTACACACACTCCTTGCTATTCTCTCCCACTGCTTGTTAGTGTAGTGGTACAATTTCCTCAAATTGACAGCAAACTCAATAATGGGAGCAGTTTCCAGGTATGCAGGTCCAGACTCCACCTATCTTCGCCTACAGAGTGACACAAGTTCACCTGACCATGTGGGCAGAGCCAGAAAGTGTGGAATTGCCTTCAGGTGGAGCTCTAGCCAACTGCAGAGATAGTCGGGTTTACCTAGCATGTCACAGAAGAAATAATTTAACTATCCTAATGAGGAACGGGAGAGTAGTAACCCAGATAGCAAGTACAGTCACCACTGTACACGAGCCAGGCTTCAGTTTATCGCTTCAGAAGCAACTTCAGGTTCATTTCAGAGTGTCTGCACGAGGCCAGAGTGTCTGCACGAGGCCAGAGTGTCTGCACGAGGCCAGAGTGTCTGCACGAGGCCAGAGTGTCTGCACGAGGCCAGAGTGTCTGCACGAGGCCAGAGTGTCTGCACGAGGCCAGAGTGTCTGCACGAGGCCAGAGTGTCTGCACGAGGCCAGAGTGTCTGCACGAGGCCAGAGTGTCTGCACGAGGCCAGAGTGTCTGCACGAGGCCAGAGTGTCTGCACGAGGCCAGAGTGTCTGCACGAGGCCAGAGTGTCTGCACGAGGCCAGAGTGTCTGCAAGAGGCCAGGAGGCCAGAGTGTCTGCACGAGGCCAGGAGGCCAGAGTGTCTGCACGGGGCCAGGAGGCCAGAGTGTCTGCACGGGGCCAGGAGGCCAGAGTGTCTGCACGGGGCCAGGAGGCCAGAGTGTCTGCACGGGGCCAGGAGGCCAGAGTGTCTGCACGGGGCCAGGAGGCCAGAGTGTCTGCACGGGGCCAGGAGGCCAGAGTGTCTGCACGGGGCCAGGAGGCCAGAGTGTCTGCACGGGGCCAGGAGGCCAGAGTGTCTGCACGGGGCCAGGGGGCCAGAGTGTCTGCACGGGGCCAGAGTGTCTGCACGGGGCCAGAGTGTCTGCACGGGGCCAGAGTGTCTGCACGGGGCCAGAGTGTCTGCACGGGGCCAGAGTGTCTGCACGGGGCCAGAGTGTCTGCACGGGGCCAGAGTGTCTGCACGGGGCCAGAGTGTCTGCACGGGGCCAGAGTGTCTGCACGGGGCCAGAGTGTCTGCACGGGGCCAGAGTGTCTGCACGGGGCCAGAGTGTCTGCACGGGGCCAGAGTGTCTGCACGGGGCCAGAGTGTCTGCACGGGGCCAGAGTGTCTGCACGGGGCCAGAGTGTCTGCACGGGGCCAGAGTGTCTGCACGGGGCCAGAGTGTCTGCACGGGGCCAGAGTGTCTGCACGGGGCCAGAGTGTCTGCACGGGGCCAGAGTGTCTGCACGGGGCCAGAGTGTCTGCACGGGGCCAGGGCCAGAGTGTCTGCACGGGGCCAGGGCCAGAGTGTCTGCACGGGGCCAGGGCCAGAGTGTCTGCACGGGGCCAGGGCCAGAGTGTCTGCACGGAGCCAGGGCCAGAGTGTCTGCACGGGGCCAGGGCCAGAGTGTCTGCACGGGGCCAGAGTGTCTGCACGGGGCCAGAGTGTCTGCACGGGGCCAGAGTGTCTGCACGGGGCCAGAGTGTCTGCACGGGGCCAGAGTGTCTGCACGGGGCCAGAGTGTCTGCACGGGGCCAGAGTGTCTGCACGGGGCCAGAGTGTCTGCACGGGGCCAGAGTGTCTGCACGGGGCCAGAGTGTCTGCACGGGGCCAGAGTGTCTGCACGGGGCCAGAGTGTCTGCACGGGGCCAGGAGGCCAGAGTGTCTGCACGGGGCCAGGAGGCCAGTGTGTCTGCACGGGGCCAGGAGGCCAGTGTGTCTGCACGGGGCCAGGAGGCCAGTGTGTCTGCACGGGGCCAGGAGGCCAGTGTGTCTGCACGGGGCCAGGAGGCCAGTGTGTCTGCACGGGGCCAGGAGGCCAGTGTGTCTGCACGGGGCCAGGAGGCCAGTGTGTCTGCACGGGGCCAGGAGGCCAGTGTGTCTGCACGGGGCCAGGAGGCCAGTGTGTCTGCACGGGGCCAGGAGGCCAGTGTGTCTGCACGGGGCCAGGAGGCCAGTGTGTCTGCACGGGGCCAGGAGGCCAGTGTGTCTGCACGGGGCCAGGAGGCCAGTGTGTCTGCACGGGGCCAGGAGGCCAGTGTGTCTGCACGGGGCCAGGATGCCAGTGTGTCTGCACGGGGCCAGGAGGCCAGTGTGTCTGCACGGGGCCAGGAGGCCAGTGTGTCTGCACGGGGCCAGGAGGCCAGTGTGTCTGCACGGGGCCAGGAGGCCAGAGTGTCTGCACGGGGCCAGGAGGCCAGAGTGTCTGCACGGGGCCAGGAGGACAGAGTGTCTGCACGGGGCCAGGAGGACAGAGTGTCTGCACGGGGCCAGGAGGACAGAGTGTCTGCACGGGGCCAGGAGGACAGAGTGTCTGTACGGGGCCAGGAGGCCAGAGTGTCTGCACGGGGCCAGGAGGCCAGAGTGTCTGTACAGGGCCAGGAGGCCAGAGTGTCTGCACTGCCAGTGTCTGCACTACTGATGCCAGTGTCTGCACTACTGATGCCAGTGTCTGCACTACTGATGCCAGTGACTGCACTACTGATGCCAGTGACTGCACTACTGATGCCAGTGACTGCACTACTGATGCCAGTGACTGCACTACTGATGCCAGTGACTGCACTACTGATGCCAGTGACTGCACTACTGATGCCAGTGACTGCACTACTGATGCCAGTGTCTGCACTACTGATGCCAGTGTCTGCACTACTGATGCCAGTGTCTGCACTACTGATGCCAGTGTCTGCACTACTGAGGCCAGTAGGCCAGAGTGTCTGCACGGGGCCAGTAGGCCAGTGTCTGCACGGGGCCCGTAGGCCAGTGTCTGCACGGGGCCCGTAGGCCAGTGTCTGCACGGGGCCCGTAGGCCAGTGTCTGCACGGGGCCCGTAGGCCAGTGTCTGCACGGGGCCCGTAGGCCAGTGTCTGCACGGGGCCCGTAGGCCAGTGTCTGCACGGGGCCCGTAGGCCAGTGTCTGCACGGGGCCCGTAGGCCAGTGTCTGCACAGGGCCAGTAGGCCAGTGTCTGCACAGGGCCAGTAGGCCAGTGTCTGCACGGGGCCCGTAGGCCAGTGTCTGCACGGGGCTCGTAGGCCAGTGTCTGCACGGGGCCCGTAGGCCAGTGTCTGCACGGGGCCCGTAGGCCAGTGTCTGCACGGGGCCAGTAGGCCAGTGTCTGCACGGGGCCAGGAACAGATCTTTTGCAGATACTGATCTTTTGAATGTGTACAGCATCTTTGTGTGCAGGATCTGCAAAGATGTTCATCTCAGAATCAGATTTATTTATTCGCCAAGTGCGACGGAAGTCACATGGCAAGTACAAACACAGGCAACCGATACACTGGCAGACAAGACAGATATGAACAGTTGTGCAAAAGTACATAGACATTTACCAGCAGCTCAACAATACGAGCAAGCCTGTGAGGCCTGAGTCTTTTAGTTCAAAAAGTATCAAAAAAACCAAACAAACAATAAAAGCTATCAAAAGCAACAAAAGCTGGCTGCTTGGCTGTATTTTCCCGTGTGGTGTGAGCATCGGTGAGCAACTGAGAGGTATGTTGACCTCAAGTGAGTACTACCCTAGTTTAGCATCCGGACTGCTTGGGGGGGGAAGAAGGCGTTCCTGCGCCTGCTGGTTTTGGATGGTATAGATCTATACCGGCGACCCGACGGGAGATGGGGAGTTAAGCTCAATATAATAGACTGTGTAGAGTATGGCTCTCATACTACATGGAAGGGGGTAAAATTGGTCTGATATCTTTCATTAATCTTTCAAGTGTGTACACAACATTACAATGCACAGCAGCATTCAAACAAAAAATGTAGTTTCAAGTTACCAATGGGTTAAAGATGAGAAAAGGATGGACTGCAGGAAAATAAAAGGCTCTGTGTGCAGCAGTCCTGTACTGCAGAAGCTGCACTGAATTGTATTTAGGAAACAGAGCATTTTAGCAGGTTAGATCGGCTTTCTTTAGCAAATCTACTGGGGCAAAATCTGCTAGGGGATTTTCAGAAGATTGCAATAATAATGCAACATGTCCATAATATGTGTGATTTTATAGTAACGCTGGCATAAGTTATATGATCCACAGGTTATCAAAAAGTATCCAGATCGATTTCTACATATAATGAATTCCGTATCTATGCTACCATGTGCTTTGACTTCTATTCTGATAGCTGGATAGAAAATACATAAAGGTCTTTTCAATGAACACGTAGAAAGCCAGAAGAAAGAAAAGACTACTGCATCAAACATCTACATGCTGTAAAAAATGTACAGCTTTCTTTCCATTTTACAAGTAGCAAATATATCAACACTGATAGTTTATGTATTGTGTTACAAGTCAAGTGAATTTGAAGTGACTTCAAAAGTGACCCAATGTAAAAGGGTGCCTGTACACACACTCCTTGCTATTCTCTCCCACTGCTTGTTAGTGTAGTGGTACAATTTCCTCAAATTGACAGCAAACTCAATAATGGGAGCAGTTTCCAGGTATGCAGGTCCAGACTCCACCTATCTTCGCCTACAGAGTGACACAAGTTCACCTGACCATGTGGGCAGAGCCAGAAAGTGTGGAATTGCCTTCAGGTGGAGCTCTAGCCAACTGCAGAGATAGTCGGGTTTACCTAGCATGTCACAGAAGAAATAATTTAACTATCCTAATGAGGAACGGGAGAGTAGTAACCCAGATAGCAAGTACAGTCACCACTGTACACGAGCCAGGCTTCAGTTTATCGCTTCAGAAGCAACTTCAGGTTCATTTCAGAGTGTCTGCACGAGGCCAGAGTGTCTGCACGAGGCCAGAGTGTCTGCACGAGGCCAGAGTGTCTGCACGAGGCCAGAGTGTCTGCACGAGGCCAGAGTGTCTGCACGAGGCCAGAGTGTCTGCACGAGGCCAGAGTGTCTGCACGAGGCCAGAGTGTCTGCACGAGGCCAGAGTGTCTGCACGAGGCCAGAGTGTCTGCACGAGGCCAGAGTGTCTGCACGAGGCCAGAGTGTCTGCACGAGGCCAGAGTGTCTGCACGAGGCCAGAGTGTCTGCACGAGGCCAGAGTGTCTGCACGAGGCCAGAGTGTCTGCACGAGGCCAGAGTGTCTGCACGAGGCCAGAGTGTCTGCACGAGGCCAGAGTGTCTGCACGGGGCCAGAGTGTCTGCACGGGGCCAGAGTGTCTGCACGGGGCCAGAGTGTCTGCACGGGGCCAGGAGGCCAGAGTGTCTGCACGGGGCCAGGAGGCCAGAGTGTCTGCACGGGGCCAGGAGGCCAGAGTGTCTGCACGGGGCCAGGAGGCCAGAGTGTCTGCACGGGGCCAGGAGGCCAGAGTGTCTGCACGGGGCCAGGAGGCCAGAGTGTCTGCACGGGGCCAGAGTGTCTGCACGGGGCCAGAGTGTCTGCACGGGGCCAGAGTGTCTGCACGGGGCCAGAGTGTCTGCACGGGGCCAGAGTGTCTGCACGGGGCCAGAGTGTCTGCACGGGGCCAGAGTGTCTGCACGGGGCCAGAGTGTCTGCACGGGGCCAGAGTGTCTGCACGGGGCCAGAGTGTCTGCACGGGGCCAGAGTGTCTGCACGGGGCCAGAGTGTCTGCACGGGGCCAGAGTGTCTGCACGGGGCCAGAGTGTCTGCACGGGGCCAGAGTGTCTGCACGGGGCCAGAGTGTCTGCACGGGGCCAGAGTGTCTGCACGGGGCCAGAGTGTCTGCACGGGGCCAGAGTGTCTGCACGGGGCCAGAGTGTCTGCACGGGGCCAGAGTGTCTGCACGGGGCCAGAGTGTCTGCACGGGGCCAGAGTGTCTGCACGGGGCCAGAGTGTCTGCACGAGGCCAGAGTGTCTGCACGGGGCCAGAGTGTCTGCACGGGGCCAGGAGGCCAGAGTGTCTGCACGGGGCCAGGAGGCCAGAGTGTCTGCACGGGGCCAGGAGGCCAGAGTGTCTGCACGGGGCCAGGAGGCCAGAGTGTCTGCACGGGGCCAGGAGGCCAGAGTGTCTGCACGGGGCCAGGAGGCCAGAGTGTCTGCACGGGGCCAGGAGGCCAGAGTGTCTGCACGGGGCCAGGAGGCCAGAGTGTCTGCACGGGGCCAGGAGGCCAGAGTGTCTGCACGGGGCCAGGAGGCCAGAGTGTCTGCACGGGGCCAGAGTGTCTGCACGGGGCCAGAGTGTCTGCACGGGGCCAGAGTGTCTGCACGGGGCCAGAGTGTCTGCACGGGGCCAGAGTGTCTGCACGGGGCCAGAGTGTCTGCACGGGGCCAGAGTGTCTGCACGGGGCCAGAGTGTCTGCACGGGGCCAGAGTGTCTGCACGGGGCCAGAGTGTCTGCACGGGGCCAGAGTGTCTGCACGGGGCCAGAGTGTCTGCACGGGGCCAGAGTGTCTGCACGGGGCCAGAGTGTCTGCACGGGGCCAGAGTGTCTGCACGGGGCCAGAGTGTCTGCACGGGGCCAGAGTGTCTGCACGGGGCCAGAGTGTCTGCACGGGGCCAGAGTGTCTGCACGGGGCCAGAGTGTCTGCACGGGGCCAGAGTGTCTGCACGGGGCCAGAGTGTCTGCACGGGGCCAGAGTGTCTGCACGGGGCCAGAGTGTCTGCACGGGGCCAGGAGGCCAGTGTGTCTGCACGGGGCCAGGAGGCCAGTGTGTCTGCACGGGGCCAGGAGGACAGAGTGTCTGCACGGGGCCAGGAGGCCAGTGTGTCTGCACGGGGCCAGGAGGCCAGTGTGTCTGCACGGGGCCAGGAGGCCAGAGTGTCTGCACGGGGCCAGGAGGCCAGAGTGTCTGCACGGGGCCAGGAGGCCAGAGTGTCTGCACGGGGCCAGGAGGCCAGAGTGTCTGCACGGGGCCAGGAGGCCAGAGTGTCTGCACGGGGCCAGGAGGACAGTGTGTCTGCACGGGGCCAGGAGGACAGAGTGTCTGCACGGGGCCAGGAGGACAGAGTGTCTGCACGGGGCCAGGAGGACAGAGTGTCTGCACGGGGCCAGGAGGACAGAGTGTCTGCACGGGGCCAGGAGGCCAGAGTGTCTGCACGGGGCCAGGAGGCCAGAGTGTCTGCACGGGGCCAGGAGGCCAGAGTGTCTGCACGGGGCCAGGAGGACAGAGTGTCTGCACGGGGCCAGGAGGCCAGAGTGTCTGCACGGGGCCAGGAGGCCAGAGTGTCTGCACGGGGCCAGGAGGCCAGAGTGTCTGCACGGGGCCAGGAGGACAGAGTGTCTGCACGGGGCCAGGAGGCCAGTGTGTCTGCACGGGGCCAGGAGGCCAGTGTGTCTGCACGGGGCCAGGAGGCCAGTGTGTCTGCACGGGGCCAGGAGGACAGAGTGTCTGCACGGGGCCAGGAGGACAGAGTGTCTGCACGGGGCCAGGAGGACAGAGTGTCTGCACGGGGCCAGGAGGACAGAGTGTCTGCACGGGGCCAGGAGGACAGAGTGTCTGCACGGGGCCAGGAGGACAGAGTGTCTGCACGGGGCCAGGAGGACAGAGTGTCTGCACGGGGCCAGGAGGACAGAGTGTCTGCACGGGGCCAGGAGGCCAGTGTGTCTGCACGGGGCCAGGAGGCCAGTGTGTCTGCACGGGGCCAGGAGGCCAGTGTGTCTGCACGGGGCCAGGAGGCCAGTGTGTCTGCACGGGGCCAGGAGGCCAGTGTGTCTGCACGGGGCCAGGAGGCCAGTGTGTCTGCACGGGGCCAGGAGGCCAGTGTGTCTGCACGGGGCCAGGAGGCCAGTGTGTCTGCACGGGGCCAGTAAGCCAGTGTCTGCACTACTGATGCCAGTGACTGCACTACTGATGCCAGTGACTGCACTACTGATGCCAGTGACTGCACTACTGATGCCAGTGACTGCACTACTGATGCCAGTGACTGCACTACTGATGCCAGTGACTGCACTACTGATGCCAGTGTCTGCACTACTGAGGCCAGTAGGCCAGAGTGTCTGCATGGGGCCAGTAGGCCAGTGTCTGCACGGGGCCCGTAGGCCAGAGTCTGCACGGGGCCCGTAGGCCAGAGTCTGCACGGGGCCCGTAGGCCAGTGTCTGCACGGGGCCCGTAGGCCAGTGTCTGCACGGGGCCCGTAGGCCAGTGTCTGCACGGGGCCCGTAGGCCAGTGTCTGCACGGGGCCCGTAGGCCAGTGTCTGCACGGGGCCCGTAGGCCAGTGTCTGCACGGGGCCCGTAGGCCAGTGTCTGCACGGGGCCCGTAGGCCAGTGTCTGCACGGGGCCCGTAGGCCAGTGTCTGCACGGGGCCCGTAGGCCAGTGTCTGCACGGGGCCCGTAGGCCAGTGTCTGCACGGGGCCCGTAGGCCAGTGTCTGCACGGGGCCCGTAGGCCAGTGTCTGCACGGGGCCCGTAGGCCAGTGTCTGCACGGGGCCCGTAGGCCAGTGTCTGCACGGGGCCAGTAGGCCAGTGTCTGCACGGGGCCAGTAGGCCAGTGTCTGCACGGGGCCAGTAGGCCAGTGTCTGCACGGGGCCAGTAGGCCAGTGCCTGCACGGGGCCAGTAGGCCAGTGTCTGCACGGGGCCAGTAGGCCAGTGTCTGCACGGGGCCCGTAGGCCAGTGTCTGCACGGGGCCAGTAGGCCAGTGCCTGCACGGGGCCAGTAGGCCAGTGCCTGCACGGGGCCAGTAGGCCAGTGCCTGCACGGGGCCAGTAGGCCAGTGTCTGCACGGGGCCAGTAGGCCAGTGTCTGCACGGGGCCAGTAGGCCAGTGTCTGCACGGGGCCAGTAGGCCAGTGTCTGCACGGGGCCAGTAGGCCAGTGTCTGCACGGGGCCAGTAGGCCAGTGTCTGCACGGGGCCAGTAGGCCAGTGTCTGCACGGGGCCAGTAGGCCAGTGTCTGCACGGGGCCAGTAGGCCAGTGTCTGCACGGGGCCCGTAGGCCAGTGTCTGCACGGGGCCAGTAGGCCAGTGTCTGCACGGGGCCTGTAGGCCAGTGTCTGCACGGGGCCAGTAGGCCAGTGTCTGCACGGGGCCCGTAGGCCAGTGTCTGCACGGGGCCCGTAGGCCAGTGTCTGCACGGGGCCCGTAGGCCAGTGTCTGCACGGGGCCCGTAGGCCAGTGTCTGCACGGGGCCAGTAGGCCAGTGTCTGCACGGGGCCAGGAACAGATCTTTTGCAGATACTGATCTTTTGAATGTGTACAGCATCTGTGTGCAGGATCTGCAAAGATGTTCATCTCAGAATCAGATTTATTTATTCGCCAAGTGCGACGGAAGTCACATGGCAAGTACAAACACAGGCAACAGATACACTGGCAGACAAGACAGATATGAACAGTTGTGCAAAAGTACATAGACATTTACGAGCAGCTCAACAATACGAGCAAGCCTGTGAGGCCTGAGTCTTTTAGTTCAAAAAGTATCAAAAAAACCAAACAAACAATAAAAGCTATCAAAAGCAACAAAAGCTGGCTGCTTGGCTGTATTTTCCCGTGTGGTGTGAGCATCGGTGAGCAACTGAGAGGTATGTTGACCTCAAGTGAGTACTACCCTAGTTTAGCATCCGGACTGCTTGGGGGGGAAGAAGGCGTTCCTGCGCCTGCTGGTTTTGGATGGTATAGATCTATACCGGCGACCCGACGGGAGATGGGGAGTTAAGCTCAATATAATAGACTGTGTAGAGTATGGCTCTCATACTACATGGAAGGGGGTAAAATTGGTCTGATATCTTTCATTAATCTTTCAAGTGTGTACACAACATTACAATGCACAGCAGCATTCAAACAAAAAATGTAGTTTCAAGTTACCAATGGGTTAAAGATGAGAAAAGGATGGACTGCAGGAAAATAAAAGGCTCTGTGTGCAGCAGTCCTGTACTGCAGAAGCTGCACTGAATTGTATTTAGGAAACAGAGCATTTTAGCAGGTTAGATCGGCTTTCTTTAGCAAATCTACTGGGGCAAAATCTGCTAGGGGATTTTCAGAAGATTGCAATAATAATGCAACATGTCCATAATATGTGTGATTTTATAGTAACGCTGGCATAAGTTATATGATCCACAGGTTATCAAAAAGTATCCAGATCGATTTCTACATATAATGAATTCCGTATCTATGCTACCATGTGCTTTGACTTCTATTCTGATAGCTGGATAGAAAATACATAAAGGTCTTTTCAATGAACACGTAGAAAGCCAGAAGAAAGAAAAGACTACTGCATCAAACATCTACATGCTGTAAAAAATGTACAGCTTTCTTTCCATTTTACAAGTAGCAAATATATCAACACTGATAGTTTATGTATTGTGTTACAAGTCAAGTGAATTTGAAGTGACTTCAAAAGTGACCCAATGTAAAAGGGTGCCTGTACACACACTCCTTGCTATTCTCTCCCACTGCTTGTTAGTGTAGTGGTACAATTTCCTCAAATTGACAGCAAACTCAATAATGGGAGCAGTTTCCAGGTATGCAGGTCCAGACTCCACCTATCTTCGCCTACAGAGTGACACAAGTTCACCTGACCATGTGGGCAGAGCCAGAAAGTGTGGAATTGCCTTCAGGTGGAGCTCTAGCCAACTGCAGAGATAGTCGGGTTTACCTAGCATGTCACAGAAGAAATAATTTAACTATCCTAATGAGGAACGGGAGAGTAGTAACCCAGATAGCAAGTACAGTCACCACTGTACACGAGCCAGGCTTCAGTTTATCGCTTCAGAAGCAACTTCAGGTTCATTTCAGAGTGTCTGCACGAGGCCAGAGTGTCTGCACGAGGCCAGAGTGTCTGCACGAGGCCAGAGTGTCTGCACGAGGCCAGAGTGTCTGCACGAGGCCAGAGTGTCTGCACGAGGCCAGAGTGTCTGCACGAGGCCAGAGTGTCTGCACGAGGCCAGAGTGTCTGCACGGGGCCAGGAGGCCAGAGTGTCTGCACGGGGCCAGGAGGCCAGAGTGTCTGCACGGGGCCAGGAGGCCAGAATGTCTGCACGGGGCCAGAGTGTCTGCACGGGGCCAGGAGGCCAGAATGTCTGCACGGGGCCAGAGTGTCTGCACGGGGCCAGAGTGTCTGCACGGGGCCAGAGTGTCTGCACGGGGCCAGAGTGTCTGCACGGGGCCAGAGTGTCTGCACGGGGCCAGAGTGTCTGCACGGGGCCAGAGTGTCTGCACGGGGCCAGAGTGTCTGCACGGGGCCAGGAGGCCAGTGTGTCTGCACGGGGCCAGGAGGCCAGTGTGTCTGCACGGGGCCAGGAGGCCAGTGTGTCTGCACGGGGCCAGGAGGCCAGTGTGTCTGCACGGGGCCAGGAGGCCAGTGTGTCTGCACGGGGCCAGAGTGTCTGCACGGGGCCAGAGTGTCTGCACGGGGCCAGAGTGTCTGCACGGGGCCAGAGTGTCTGCACGGGGCCAGAGTGTCTGCACGGGGCCAGAGTGTCTGCACGGGGCCAGAGTGTCTGCACGGGGCCAGAGTGTCTGCACGGGGCCAGAGTGTCTGCACGGGGCCAGAGTGTCTGCACGGGGCCAGAGTGTCTGCACGGGGCCAGAGTGTCTGCACGGGGCCAGAGTGTCTGCACGGGGCCAGAGTGTCTGCACGGGGCCAGAGTGTCTGCACGGGGCCAGAGTGTCTGCACGGGGCCAGAGTGTCTGCACGGGGCCAGAGTGTCTGCACGGGGCCAGGGCCAGAGTGTCTGCACGGGGCCAGGGCCAGAGTGTCTGCACGGGGCCAGGGCCAGAGTGTCTGCACGGGGCCAGGGCCAGAGTGTCTGCACGGGGCCAGGGCCAGAGTGTCTGCACGGGGCCAGGGCCAGAGTGTCTGCACGGGGCCAGGGCCAGAGTGTCTGCACGGGGCCAGGGCCAGAGTGTCTGCACGGGGCCGGGGCCAGAGTGTCTGCACGGGGCCGGGGCCAGAGTGTCTGCACGGGGCCGGGGCCAGAGTGTCTGCACGGGGCCGGGGCCAGAGTGTCTGCACGGGGCCGGGGCCAGAGTGTCTGCACGGGGCCGGGGCCAGAGTGTCTGCACGGGGCCGGGGCCAGAGTGTCTGCACGGGGCCGGGGCCAGAGTGTCTGCACGGGGCCGGGGCCAGAGTGTCTGCACGGGGCCGGGGCCAGAGTGTCTGCACGGGGCCGGGGCCAGAGTGTCTGCACGGGCCGGGGCCAGAGTGTCTGCACGGGGCCAGAGTGTCTGCACGGGGCCAGAGTGTCTGCACGGGGCCAGAGTGTCTGCACGGGGCCAGAGTGTCTGCACGGGGCCAGAGTGTCTGCACGGGGCCAGAGTGTCTGCACGGGGCCAGAGTGTCTGCACGGGGCCAGAGTGTCTGCACGGGGCCAGAGTGTCTGCACGGGGCCAGAGTGTCTGCACGGGGCCAGAGTGTCTGCACGGGGCCAGAGTGTCTGCACGGGGCCAGAGTGTCTGCACGGGGCCAGAGTGTCTGCACGGGGCCAGAGTGTCTGCACGGGGCCAGAGTGTCTGCACGGGGCCAGAGTGTCTGCACGGGGCCAGAGTGTCTGCACGGGGCCAGAGTGTCTGCACGGGGCCAGAGTGTCTGCACGGGGCCAGAGTGTCTGCACGGGGCCAGAGTGTCTGCACGGGGCCAGAGTGTCTGCACGGGGCCAGAGTGTCTGCACGGGGCCAGGAGGCCAGAGTGTCTGCACGGGGCCAGGAGGCCAGTGTGTCTGCACGGGGCCAGGAGGCCAGTGTGTCTGCACGGGGCCAGGAGGCCAGTGTGTCTGCACGGGGCCAGGAGGCCAGTGTGTCTGCACGGGGCCAGGAGGCCAGTGTGTCTGCACGGGGCCAGGAGGCCAGTGTGTCTGCACGGGGCCAGGAGGCCAGTGTGTCTGCACGGGGCCAGGAGGCCAGTGTGTCTGCACGGGGCCAGGAGGCCAGTGTGTCTGCACGGGGCCAGGAGGCCAGTGTGTCTGCACGGGGCCAGGAGGCCAGTGTGTCTGCACGGGGCCAGGAGGCCAGTGTGTCTGCACGGGGCCAGGAGGCCAGTGTGTCTGCACGGGGCCAGGAGGCCAGTGTGTCTGCACGGAGCCAGGAGGACAGTGTGTCTGCACGGGGCCAGGAGGACAGTGTGTCTGCACGGGGCCAGGAGGACAGTGTGTCTGCACGGGGCCAGGAGGACAGTGTGTCTGCACGGGGCCAGGAGGGACAGAGTGTCTGCACGGGGCCAGGAGGACAGTGTGTCTGCACGGGGCCAGGAGGCCAGAGTGTCTGCACGGGGCCAGGAGGCCAGAGTGTCTGCACGGGGCCAGGAGGCCAGAGTGTCTGCACGGGGCCAGGAGGCCAGAGTGTCTGCACGGGGCCAGGAGGACAGAGTGTCTGCACGGGGCCAGGAGGCCAGAGTGTCTGCACGGGGCCAGGAGGACAGTGTGTCTGCACGGGGCCAGGAGGACAGAGTGTCTGCACGGGGCCAGGAGGACAGTGTGTCTGCACGGGGCCAGGAGGCCAGAGTGTCTGCACGGGGCCAGGAGGCCAGAGTGTCTGCACGGGGCCAGGAGGCCAGAGTGTCTGCACGGGCCAGGAGGCCAGTGTGTCTGCACGGGGCCAGGAGGCCAGTGTGTCTGCACGGGGCCAGGGAGGGCCAGTGTGTCCTGCATGGGGCCAGGAGGCCAGTGTGTCTGCACGGGGCCAGGAGGCCAGTGTGTCTGCACGGGGCCAGGAGGCCAGTGTGTCTGCACGGGGCCAGGAGGCCAGTGTGCACAGGGGCCAGGAGGCCAGTGTGTCTGCACGGGGCCAGGAGGCCAGTGTGTCTGCACGGGGCCAGGAGGCCAGTGTGTCTGCACGGGGCCAGGAGGCCAGTGTGTCTGCACGGGGCCAGGAGGACAGAGTGTCTGCACGGGGCCAGGAGGACAGAGTGTCTGCACGGGGCGAGGAGGACAGAGTGTCCTGCACGGGGCCAGGAGGACAGAGTGTCTGCACGGGGCCAGGAGGACAGAGTGTCTGCACGGGGCCAGGAGGACAGAGTGTCTGCACGGGGCCAGGAGGACAGAGTGTCTGCACGGGGCCAGGAGGACAGAGTGTCTGCACGGGGCCAGGAGGACAGAGTGTCTGCACGGGGCCAGGAGGACAGAGTGTCTGCACGGGGCCAGGAGGACAGAGTGTCTGCACGGGGCCAGGAGGCCAGTGTGTCTGCACGGGGCCAGGAGGCCAGTGTGTCTGCACGGGGCCAGGAGGCCAGTGTGTCTGCACGGGGCCAGGAGGCCAGTGTGTCTGCACGGGCGGGGCCAGGAGGCCAGTGTGTCTGCACGGGGCCAGGAGGCCAGTGTGTCTGCACGGGGCCAGGAGGCCAGTGTGTCTGCACGGGGCCAGGAGGCCAGTGTGTCTGCACGGGGCCAGGAGGCCAGTGTGTCTGCACGGGCCAGGAGGCCAGTGTGTCTGCACGGGGCCAGGAGGCCAGTGTGTCTGCACGGGGCCAGGAGGCCAGTGTGTCTGCACGGGGCCAGGAGGCCAGTGTGTCTGCACGGGGCCAGTAAGCCAGTGTCTGCACTACTGATGCCAGTGACTGCACTACTGATGCCAGTGACTGCACTACTGATGCCAGTGACTGCACTACTGATGCCAGTGACTGCACTACTGATGCCAGTGACTGCACTACTGATGCCAGTGACTGCACTACTGATGCCAGTGACTGCACTACTGATGCCAGTGACTGCACTACTGATGCCAGTGTCTGCACTACTGAGGCCAGTAGGCCAGAGTGTCTGCATGGGGCCCAGTAGGCCAGTGTCTGCACGGGGCCCGTAGGCCAGAGTCTGCACGCGGCCAGTAGGCCAGTGTCTGCACGGGGCCCGTAGGCCAGTGTCTGCACGGGGGCCCGTAGGCCAGGTCTGCACGGGGCCGTAGGCCAGTTCTGCACGGGGCCCGTAGGCCAGTGTCTGCACGGGCCCGTAGGCCAGTGTCTGCACGGGGCCCGTAGGCCAGTGTCTGCACGGGGCCAGTAGGCCAGTGCCTGCACGGGGCCAGTAGGGGCCAGTGCCTGCACGGGGCCAGTAGGCCAGTGCCTGCACGGGGCCAGTAGGCCAGTGCCTGCACGGGCCAGTAGGCCAGTGCCTGCACGGGGCCAGTAGGCCAGTGCCTGCACGGGGCCCGTAGGCCAGTGTCTGCACGGGGCCAGTAGGCCAGTGCCTGCACGGGGCCAGTAGGCCAGTGCCTGCACGGGGCCAGTAGGCCAGTGCCTGCACGGGGCCAGTAGGCCAGTGCCTGCACGGGGCCAGTAGGCCAGTGCCTGCACGGGGCCAGTAGGGCCAGTGCCTGCACGGGGCCAGTAGGCCAGTGCCTGCACGGGGCCAGTAGGCCAGTGGCCTGCACGGGGCCAGTAGGCCAGTGTCTGCACGGGGCCAGTAGGCCAGTGTCTGCACGGGGCCAGTAGGCCAGTGTCTGCACGGGGCCAGTAGGCCAGTGTCTGCACGGGGCCAGTAGGCCAGTGTCTGCACGGGGCCAGTAGGCCAGTGTCTGCACGGGGCCCGTAGGCCAGTGTCTGCACGGGGCCCGTAGGCCAGTGTCTGCACGGGGCCCGTAGGCCAGTGTCTGCACGGGGCCAGTAGGCCAGTGTCTGCACGGGGCCTGTAGGCCAGTGTCTGCACTGGGCCAGTAGGCCATGTCTGCACGGGGCCCGTAGGCCAGTGTCTGCACGGGGCCCGTAGGCCAGTGTCTGCACGGGGCCCGTAGGCCAGTGTCTGCACGGGGCCCCGTAGGCCAGTGTCTGCACGGGGCCCGTAGGCCAGTGTCTGCACGGGGCCAGTAGGCCAGTGTCTGCACGGGGCCAGGAACAGATCTTTTGCAGATACTGATCTTTTGAATGTGTACAGCATCTGTGTGCAGGATCTGCAAAGATGTTCATCTCAGAATCAGATTTATTTATTCGCCAAGTGCGACGGAAGTCACATGGCAAGTACAAACACAGGCAACAGATACACTGGCAGACAAGACAGATATGAACAGTTGTGCAAAAGTACATAGACATTTACCAGCAGCTCAACAATACGAGCAAGCCTGTGAGGCCTGAGTCTTTTAGTTCAAAAAGTATCAAAAAAACCAAACAAACAATAAAAGCTATCAAAAGCAACAAAAGCTGCTGCTTGGCTGTATTTTCCCGTGTGGTGTGAGCATCGGTGAGCAACTGAGAGGTATGTTGACCTCAAGTGAGTACTACCCTAGTTTAGCATCCGGACTGCTTGGGGGGGAAGAAGGCGTTCCTGCGCCTGCTGGTTTTGGATGGTATAGATCTATACCGGCGACCCGACGGGAGATGGGGAGTTAAGCTCAATATAATAGACTGTGTAGAGTATGGCTCTCATACTACATGGAAGGGGGTAAAATTGGTCTGATATCTTTCATTAATCTTTCAAGTGTGTACACAACATTACAATGCACAGCAGCATTCAAACAAAAAATGTAGTTTCAAGTTACCAATGGGTTAAAGATGAGAAAAGGATGGACTGCAGGAAAATAAAAGGCTCTGTGTGCAGCAGTCCTGTACTGCAGAAGCTGCACTGAATTGTATTTAGGAAACAGAGCATTTTAGCAGGTTAGATCGGCTTTCTTTAGCAAATCTACTGGGGCAAAATCTGCTAGGGATTTTCAGAAGATTGCAAATAATAATGCAACATGTCCATAATATGTGTGATTTTATAGTAACGCTGGGCATAAGTTATATGATCCACAGGTTATCAAAAAGTATCCAGATCGATTTCTACATATAATGAATTCCGTATCTATGCTACCATGTGCTTTGACTTCTATTCTGATAGCCTGGATAGAAAATACATAAAGGTCTTTTCAATGAACACGTAGAAAGCCAGAAGAAAGAAAAGACTACTGCATCAAACATCTACATGCTGTAAAAAATGTACAGCTTTCTTTCCATTTTACAAGTAGCAAATATATCAACACTGATAGTTTATGTATTGTGTTACAAGTCAAGTGAATTTGAAGTGACTTCAAAAGTGACCCAATGTAAAAGGGTGCCTGTACACACACTCCTTGCTATTCTCTCCCACTGCTTGTTAGTGTAGTGGTACAATTTCCTCAAATTGACAGCAAACTCAATAATGGAGCAGTTTCCAGGTATGCAGGTCCAGACTCCACCTATCTTCGCCTACAGAGTGACACAAGTTCACCTGACCATGTGGGCAGAGCCAGAAAGTGTGGAATTGCCTTCAGGTGGAGCTCTAGCCAACTGCAGAGATAGTCGGGTTTACCTAGCATGTCACAGAAGAAATAATTTAACTATCCTATTGAGGAACGGGAGAGTAGTAACCCAGATAGCAAGTACAGTCACCACTGTACACGAGCCAGGCTTCAGTTTATCGCTTCAGAAGCAACTTCAGGTTCATTTCAGAGTGTCTGCACGAGGCCAGAGTGTCTGCACGAGGCCAGAGTGTCTGCACGAGGC
>NC_090649.1:216954821-217022321 GCF_040937935.1 Hyperolius riggenbachi | reverse complement strand
TAAAACATATTGGTGGGTAGGCTTACCTCTGCATAGAAAAAAACCCTCACTGTTGAATCGTATAGGACAGTGATGGCTAACCTTGGCACGCCAGCTGTGGTGGACCTACAAGTCCCATGAGGCATTGCAATACTCTGACAGCTCTAAGCATAACTCGGGGAGGCAGAGGCATGATGAGATTTGTAGTTTTGTCACAGCTGGAGTGCCAAGGTTATCCATCACTGGTTTAGGGCTTTATTCACAAGGTGTTTCACCAGCCCTAACCAACTTAATCCAGGTAAAAATCTAACAGGGAACTTGTTCCACAATGTGTCTTTACAATAACAACTAAAATCAATCCTAACATTCTGATATGGAAGCTAAATTAATAATAACAATAATAACAATAACAATAATAATAATAATAATAATAATATATCATGCAATATTAATAAGTATATATCATCTCCTGATGTTAAAACAAAATGATTATGCATACTATGCCATACTATAATATATGTCAATAATAACAACAACTGTGAGAAGACCTCAGAACCAAATAATATAGTAAAACGATTGCTTGTAGAAATGGCAGCTGTACATATTAAAGCCAAGATGTATGCAAGCAGATTGCATAGTTATTTATATTTGCAATGTCCGAGAATTCTCAAATTCTATAACATAAAAGTGGACAACTAGCAAACATATCCACTTGAATTTTCAGTGCCTAATATTACTACTAAAATATCTACATCTTTCTGCCTCTTAAAAATGTATATTCATTAGAAGCAGTCACAGAGTAAAGGTAAGCTTGTAATAGGTTCCCTCAAGACGTATCCATAAAACACAGTTAAATTATTACCATGCACTTACTGTGTGCAGCAATTTTACTGGTATCTACACAGCTGGCATAGTGCTCATTGCACTTACAGAATCAGAATCGTTTATTTTGCCAAGTACGACTGGGTCATGCTCGGAATAGGGCTTGGCATGTACAGGACTAGCACAAAACAAATCAGCAATTCAAAAATATAACATTAACGCAGTTTGACCACAATTATGTACAATGTGCAGCAGTGAAAAACATAATCTATAGGTTACATCTTGTAAAGGAAGGATGATCACTGGGGGGTGGGGGAGAGCGTGAAGAGAGCATAGTTCAGAGAGCTGACAGCTGAAGGGAAGAAGTTGTTCTGTGTCTTGTGGACCTGGTGAAGATGGACTGATACCCCTGGCCCAAGTGGAGTCGTATGAAGAAGTTGGAGCTTGCGTGTGAGGGATCATTTGCACTTATAGCACAACTCGCATTGCCTAGGTAACACATGTTGCTAGTATTATACATTATTATACATTATACATTACTTAGGTAATAGGAGTTAAACTAGAAACATGCATGTTACCTAGGTAATGAAAGTTGCACTACCTGCTCCGGCAGTTGCTAAAGTACCGGTAAAACTGCTACGCACTGTGAACACTTGGTCGTTTTTACCGTTTTTATGTGAATACGCTCCCAAGTCTTTTACCTCTAAATCAGCCTCCAAAGGAGTAAGCACCTCTTGTGGTATAAAGGGCCATTCACACGGCATACAAATGTCTGTACAGACACGTGTCGCGCAACAGTTCATTGGTGTGTATGCTGTGAGCGACAACGACAGTCTGCAGACAAGGGCCTCAATTCACTAAGCTTATCTCCTGTCTTTAAATAACGTTTCTATAGTTCTCACCATGGTGATGGGGCATGTAGTATTCAGGAAACCTATTACCTCAGGCAAACCTAAAGTTAACTCTTCTGTCTTTAAATTAACTCTTCAATCCTTAAAATAACTCCAGATTTCTAAAGTTAAAGACAGGCTGTTAATTAACTGCGTGTGGAAATAACTACAGAGGAGGTAACTTAAGGAATGAAGAGATAAGATAACGCTCTCACTGTGCGGTGGCAAGTTTTCTCTTGCCTTATCTCCAGCATGATCTTAGTGAATTGCGGCCAAGGTCTTGTCCGAGCAATTAAACTGTTCAATCCCTACCATTGTGTAGTCTGTTGTTGTCCTGCTGTGTGTAAGAAAATATTCTACACCTGGCAGAGTCACTACCAACAGACGTCCAAGGAAACATCCGGTGGAGAGTCTGCTCTATATAGTCCATGGCAGACAGCTTCCACCACGTCTTCACCTGGTTTGTTGCGTGTGTACAATTGTTGCAAGCTCAAATTGTCGCTATTAAATGTACGCTGTTGTCTCTTGCCTGTTTTTCGCTACAGACAAATGTATGCCGAGTGTATCTACCTAAAGAGGATTGCCCAGGTATACATCAATGTCATAAGACATCTCACTAAGCATGGAATGCAGGGCCGGTTTAAGCAACAATGGGGCCCCAGGGCAAAATAAACCTGCCCCCCCCCCCCCCCCCCAACAGATACCCCGGAGCAAAAATTGTCATTAAGGGGCCTTTTTTGCAGCTGGTATGGTCAGGGTGTGAAGCCCCAATAGGTCGGAGCTCCACATTCTGGCTATCCCAGCCTGCATGGGGGACAAGGGGTTAAAAAGTTTCAGGAGGGGGGACCCCACAATTTTTGGGGGGATAATAAACATAAATTTTTTTGGGGGGAAATAGGAAAAAATGCCAGGGATCTTCATATAGCCTTATTGCGGCTGTATAGCGATCCCTGGCCAAAGCGATGTGGCTGCGTATAGACCCCTTGGAAACCCCGTCAGGAAATGTATTGCTCTTTCTTTTGAGACATGTAAAATTACACTACCGTTAGGTACTAAAAGTGACATTTACCGCATTTAAAAGTATACTTTTTTCCTTCGAAACTTTAAAATCGATTTCTCAAAAACTATAAGGTCTTTTTGAAAAATTGTTTTTTCCTCTTATTCCCAATGATCTCCTTAACATATCCTGCAAATTTAGGGTTTCTAGAATTTAAGGTAGATTTGCTATTAACCATTAAAGTCGGCTGGTTTTTAAATGTGTATTTTTTTTCCTTTGAAACTTTAAAATCGATTTTCTCAAAAACTATAAGGTCGATTTGTAAAATGTTTTTTTCCTCTTGTAGCCACTGGGGGCCCCTACAAGCTCTGGGGCCCTGGGGCAGCTGCCTCCTTTGCCTCTATGGTAGTGCCGGCCCTGATGGAAAGTAGATGTGTGATGCAAGTTTTGAGACCAGTACCGGAATGTAGAACACAAGAAAATAAAAGTGAAAAAATGTATATCAGGTGCATTAACGACCAAGACATCAGATGCATAAAATTTTTTGGGCTTGAAAGCGCAAGTTATTTTACACATTAAGTTAATATATATATGTTTGTTACTCTGTTGTGAAGTATCTGGAATTGTCTGGCTGCAGATTTATTGTGTTGCAGCACTAGGGTAAACCTGAGAATCACGATAAAAAGGAACACAATGCAGCTTTAAATTATTTATGCACTCTTTATATGCATTGTAAAAGTTTGAGCTGGTAAGCTAGTGCTGGAGACAAGCAGCATGCAGTAAACAGTCATGCAAAGTTATAGTTCAGGCATTGTGCTTGAAAGGAGCTCAAAGGCAGTTTTATAGCAAAAATAAAGGCGTACATATTTGTAAAGTATGGTAAAATAATTTAAAATAAATCGCTCTTTTTTTGCGGCTCCTACCTGAGAATATTGTACAAGGTGTAGCAGAATGACTCACACAAGGCCTGGAAAAGTCCTGTCCAGGGTTTATATATCACTCATGCTTCTTTCTTTTACATTCATGTATTGAAAGTAGCTTGGAGTTTTATAGTAAAAATATCCAATTGTTTTGCCAGTGCCTCATATTACTGCTAAAATATAGCCATCCTTCTGCTTCTTTAAGATGTTGGAGCTTTATAAATTATTAATAATAATAATACAGAGATGGGGGCCACAGGGAGAAAGAGTGGACATTGGCTAGAGTGAAGAGAGCAGTGATGACCTTGTCACTCCATTGATAAAGGTAGAATATGCCACTGCGCTTCTCTCCTTTTTCTTTTTTTGGACAGCAATAGAGATTGGTCCAACACCAAACTGCTTACGGAATGCATGTGATAATTGCAAGTACTGAAACCGGCGAGGCTTAAGGTCGGGGAGTAGTTCCATAAGTGCGTCAAATGTGACCAAAGTCCCATGGTACACTACCTAGCCCCCCAGAAAATTCCACAGTGCTGCCAAAAGTGCACATGGAGATGGACATGAACTCTGGCAGCAAAGGGTTCCCCAGAGTGGAGTATGGAGATCAAAACTATCCATATTGTATCTAAGTGTAATGTCTAAGTGTATCTAATGCTTTTTTGCTCTACACTCCTTGCCATATGACCAGGTTCCCATAGCCCATGCACCCGCAAAGGTGGGGTTGGGGGGGGGGCTATTGTTAAGCCCCGGCCCCCAAGTGCTCTTATTAAAGTCTGTCAATCTTAGCTGCATGCTTAAAGAGGAACTGTAGTGAACATTATAAAACAAAACAAAGACCCAAGAGCCCAATATCGTGTAGTATGCACTGGAAAATGGTGAAATAATGTAAAGTGTAAGTATTATACTCACAAACCAGGGTTACCTCCAAGGCAACCACTGTAAAGGCAGGTGGGGAGAACAAACCTGTCCCCACTCAGGAATAAAACGTCGCTCTCTGCGGATAGGGAAAGGAAAGAAGGTATGACACCCTTCCACCCAGGGTGGATTCTTGATATGTAGAGATGTACAGAGGCGCCGGTAGGATAAAAGGTCGCTAAAATGTTTAAAACGTTCGGGATGCGGTGGTGGACCAGCCAACCCAAAAGACAGACACAAGTACTGTCGATTCTAGTCGAAAGCAATTTATTCACATACTACTTAGCACAAGTTGCAACGCGTTTCACGGGCAGAACCCCGCTTCATCAGGCAATAATACACAGGAGCAATAAACAGCACGGAGTCCAAACGGAGCTTGGCACCTCTGTCTACAGAGGTGCCAAGCTCCGTTTGGACTCCGTGCTGTTTATTGCTCCTGTTTATTATTGCCTGATGAAGCGGGGTTCTGCCCGTGAAACGCGTTGCAACTTGTGCTAAGGAGTATGTGAATAAATTGCTTTCGACTGTAATCGACAGTACTTGTGTCTGTCTTTTGAGTTGGCTGGTCCACCACTGCATCCCGAACGTTTTAAACATTTAAGCGACCTTTTATCCTACCGGCGCCTCTGTACATCTCTACATGTAGTGAACACTACATAATCAATAAAATTGGTTATTGTTTACAATATTCATTTATAAATTATTTGGTCCGTGTCTGCCCATTGTAAAATCTTCTCTCTCTGATTTACATTCTGACATTCATCACTGGTGTGACATTCTTTAGTTCTGCCTTGTGATCTGTATGTTTGTTACTGAGAGTTCTATTCACAAAGGGAGTTTTTGCTTGCCTGGCATTTGGAAAAAGGCATTATTTCCCACAATTCATTGAGGTTCACAAGCAGCAAACTGTCAGGACCTTGGTCATGACATCACACAGGTTTCACCACAACATCAGTCATACAGACCTCCTCTGATGCTCTATATAAGAAAAGGAAAATATTCCTTTTGGTAAAGGGGGTATCAGCTACTGATTGGCATGAAGTTCAATGCTTGGTTAAAGTTCCTCTTTAATTTAGGTGATTCAGACACTACTGTGGCCATAAGGATCAGAGTGACTGCCAGGCAACTGGCATTCTTTAAATGGAGATAAATATGGCAGCTTCCATATTGCTCTCACTACAGTGTCCCTTTAAGTCTGCAAGTGTTAAGGTTGGTTAAATTGAGCATTTTGTGGCTAATAAGTGCTAGACTGCAAGATAAGGTTGTATATATGTCAGGTAGTGGCAGAACATGGCTAGGATTTTGTGTATTGGGAGCACTGTATAGCACCTTGAGGTTGATTCCCAATGTAGAGTTATGCTGCAATGCACACATTCATGCAGGTTATTTTAGGGCATTGTGCATGAAAAAAAGGTTACATACATAAAGTGTAAGGGAGCAAAAGATTCCTCCGCACACCTTCCGTAAAGTAAAATCAAATCCGTTTATTGAGTCACAGAAAACCTAGCAAAAAGTATGGCAGCATGAGAGCTGACGCGTTTCTGACCCCACTGGGTCCTTAGTCGTAAAGTCTAAGGGCCCATTCACACTTGAGCGTTTTGCTGGCGATTTCGGCAAAACGCTCAAACATAGCGCTTTTGAAAGTGCTAGTGTAATAAAACCCTATGGGCCCGTTCTTACTTGGGCGATTTGCAGTAATTGCTGCAAATCGCCCAAAAACGTGAAAGCCAAACACATAGCCTGCACCATTTTCAGGCGATTTCCCGGCGATCGCGTTTCAGTGCTATAGAAGTGAAATCGCAGAAAAATCACTCCCGCAAAAATCGCCGGCATTTTGCATTTCTAAATGTGAATGGGCCCTTAAAGCTCATAATGTTTTGTGCATTAAATATGTAACCCATATGTAGCCCATACTATCTTTCTCCCTACCTCACTATCAGGTTAGCAAGCAGAAAACAGGTGCTACATTTGTGCATGCTTGTTTATCTGCTCATCCATTTTTTTTAAGCTTTATATGTTTTATGGACGTAAAATTTTGAGCATTATTATTGATTTATGAAGAGCCATTCAGCGTGACTTCGCTTTCAGGGACAGTTGTTAGTCTTTGTTTGTCTGTTTCATGAACTACAGAGCAAGGGATAGTATATGTGCTTAGTGACCAATTAACAAACCTATCACTGCTCTACTGTAGTGATGCTCAAATACCCCTTTTTAAAATTCGAGTTTGGTCGAATTCGAATAGTAAATTATTCGAGGTCAGTCGAATATTCGAGTCGAATAATTTTTACTATTCGATTCGACCTCGGACTTCGAGCTCCCTATTCGAGTCGGTATTCGAGCTAACTATTCGAGCTGACTATTCGAATTGGCCTTAAATAGCTTCCAACACTTGTTTTGAGGGTGAATGATGCAAGAAACCTCTTTTTTTCCAAGTAACAACAGCAAGTGATTATGTGGGGATGTTCCTTTAAAAAAAAATGTGGAAAGAGAAGTTGTGTCCTTAATTTTGTTCAGTAGTGTTACTGTATATACTTGTTCTTCTTCTTTATCTTTCTTCTTCTTCTTCTCGATCTTCTTCTTCTATATCTTCTTCCTCTATATCTTCTTCTTCTTCAGCTTCTTCTTCTTCTTCTTCTTCTTCTTCTTCTTCTTCTTCTTCTTCTTCTTCTTCTTCTTCTTCTTCTTCTTCTTCTTCTTCTTCTTCTTCTTCTTCTTCTTCTCCTTCCTTTTCAATATCTTCTTCTTCTTCACGTATTTCTCTTTTCAATTTTTTTTTAAAGAAATGCAGCTATTTTTGAGCGTAACAAATAGCTGGTGGGCGCACGCATGTTGGAAGCGCCATTGTATGTGCTCCCTGGCAGTGGAAACACAAAGACAGCAGGAGGTAAATTCAGCAGCAGGAGGAGGAGGATGAGTGTGTGGCAGCAGGCAGTCAATGAGGCAGGCAGCTCGCCGTGACATAATAGCCCTGGTACCTAGCGGTGATACCAGGGCTGTAAATAAACACAACAGGAGGTCCCAGACAGCGGTCGTGCAGCCCACATTGTGTCCAATACACAACTGGGACAACACAGTTTTCAACCCGGGCACCTCAGAAAAATTAAACCTTTTTTTTTTTTTTAATGGTTTGTTTGGTTTTGGTTTTGCAACCAATATAGCTATTGTTTGACGTAATAGCTGGTGGCAGAGTGGCAGCAGAAGGTAATTCTGTGTACCCTGGCAGTGGGAAACACAGACAGACAGCAGCAGCAGGAGGAGGAATGGAGGAGTAGGCGAGCAGCTATTGTTTGACGTAATAGCTGGTGGCAGAGTGGCAGCAGAAGGTAAATCATCTGTGTACCCTGGCAGTGGGAAACACAGACAGACAGCAGCAGCAGGAGGAGGAATGGAGGAGTAGGCGAGCAGCTATTGTTTGACGTAATAGCTGGTGGCAGAGTGGCAGCAGAAGGTAAATCATCTGTGTAACCTGGCAGTGGGAAACACAGACAGACAGCAGCAGCAGCAGCAGGAGGAGGTATGGAGGAGCAGTGTGAGTGTGGCAGCAGGTAGGCAGCGTGACATAATAGCCCTGGTACCTAGCGGTGATACCAGGGCTGTAAATAAACACAACAGGAGGTCCCAGACAGCGGTCGTGCAGCCCACATTGTGTCCAATACACAACTGGGACAACACAGTTTTCAACCCGGGCACCTCAGAAAAATTAAACCTTTTTTTTTTTTTTAATGGTTTGTTTGGTTTTGGTTTTGCAACCAATATAGCTATTGTTTGACGTAATAGCTGGTGGCAGAGTGGCAGCAGAAGGTAATTCTGTGTACCCTGGCAGTGGGAAACACAGACAGACAGCAGCAGCAGAAGGAGGAATGGAGGAGTAGGCGAGCAGCTATTGTTTGACGTAATAGCTGGTGGCAGAGTGGCAGCAGAAGAAGGTAATTCTGTGTACCCTGGCAGTGGGAAACACAGACAGACAGCAGAAGGGCAGTACACAGCAGCCCACTGTAGGTGTAAAATGTGTGGCTGCAGGCGACGTAATAGTCAAAGTGAACCAGGCTGGCTTAGTGAGCAGGAGCCAGGAGGTGGTAAAGGGTGGTAAGGCACATTAACGATGGTTCCGGCAGCCAGTTCATGTCCCCCTCTCGCCGACAACAGGGGCCAGGAACTCGCCTTCCACCCACGCCTGGTTCATCTTGAGAAACGTCAGTCTGTCCACAGACTTGTGAGACAGACGTGAGCGTTTCTCGGTGACCACGCCACCAGCTGCACTGAAGCAGCGCTCGGACAGCACGCTGGAAGGGGGGCAGGACAGCACTTCCAGGGCGTACTGCGCCAGCTCGCTCCAGATCTCCATGCGCTTGACCCAATACTCCATGGGATCAACAGGGGCATCGCTGTCAAGCCCGCTGTACGACCCCATGTAGTCAGCCACCATGCGGGTCAGGCGCTGGCTGTGACCGGAGGAGGATGCTGCTGCATGCATCTCCTCTCTAGTCACTGCTGCCGGAGCCTCTACAGTCCTGTAGAGCTCGTGGCTGAGAGACAGCAGGTCTGTGGGGCGCTTGCTGCTGCTGGATGCAGGCACCTGCTGCTGCCTCTGTGCTGGCTGCTGGACAGTGGGGGTGGAAGGCTGGGGGAAGGCTTCCTCCAAGCGCTCAACAAGGGCCTGCTGCAAGCTCCTTATTTGTTGCGCTGGGTCTCCTCCTGCAGGCGGCAGGAACTGGCTCAACTTCCCCTTGAGGCGTGGGTCCAACATCATGCTGATCCAGATGTCCTCCCTCTGCTTCATCTGGATCACCCTGGGGTCCCTGCGCAGGCACGTCAGCATGTGCGCTGCCATTGGGAAGAGGCGGGCCACGTCTGCTGGCACATCGACGTCAGTGCTGTCCTCATCCTCCTCCTCTGCCGCCTCATCCTCTCTCCACCCCCGCACCAACTCAGCTGCGCTGTGCTGATCCCCCTCATCAGCAGCCAGGTCAGGGACCTCCACCAAGTCCTCCTCCTCCTCCCCCTCAGAGGTGGACTGCGCAGCTGGTTGCCGCTCCTGCTGGTCCAAGGCTGCCGCTCCCTGTTCCAGCAAAGCATCGAGGGCCCTGTTCAGCAGAGAAACCAGGGGCACCCACTCGCAGACCATAGCATGGTCCCTGCTCACCATGTTTGTGGCCTGCAGGAAGGGAGCCAGCACTAAGAACACCTGCTGCATGTGCCTCCAGTCATCATCGGGGACGATGGACGGGATGTTGCTGGTCTTGTCCCTTCTCTGAGCTGCGGAAACAGTGGCCAGGGCAAGGTACTGTTTGACAGCGCGCCTCTGTTCAACCAGACGCTCCAACATCGCCAGGGTGGAGTTCCAGCGAGTCGGAACGTCAAGGATCAGCCGATGGCGTGGCAGATCCAGCTCCTTTTGCACGTCTTCCAGGCTCGCACAGGCTGCAGCCGAGCGCCGGAAGTGACGCACAACATTCCTTGCCATTTCCAGCAGTTCGCCCATCCCCTGGTAGGTGCGCAGGAACTTCTGCACCACCAGGTTCAGCACGTGGGCAAGACAGGGGATGTGGGTCAGGTTTCCCCTGTCTATTGCGGCAACCAGATTGGCCCCATTGTCGGCCACCACCTCTCCGACTCTGAGGCCTCTGGGGGTCAGCCAAATCCTCTCCTGCTCCTGGAGTTTGGCCAACACATGGGTTGCCGTCAGCTTGGTCTTCCCAAGGCTGACCAAGTGCAGCAGCGCTTGGCAGTGGCGGGCCTTCACGCTGCTGCTGAGGCGGGGGGTTTGACCAGGTGTGCCGGAGGATGGCAGAGGATCGGAGGAACCTGCTGCAGTTCCCCTGAGCCTGCGGGGTGGCACCACCCACTGTGTTGCTGCTGCTGCTGTGCCCGCTGCTGCTCTCCCATCCTCACCCCCTTCCACCAAGCTGACCCAGTGGACAGTGAAGGACAGGTAGCGGCCTGTCCCGAAGCGGCTGCTCCAGGAGTCCATGGTGACGTGGACCCTTTCACCAACCGCGTGCTCCAGCCCTCGCTCCACATTGGCCATCACAAAGCGGTGCAGTGCAGGAATGGCCTTGCGGGCAAAGAAGTGTCTGCTGGGGAGCTGCCAGTCTGGGGCTGCGCAAGCAAGCAGCGCACGAATGTCGCTCCCCTCCTGCACGAGCGTGTACGGCAGGAGTTGGGAGCACATGGCCCGTGCCAGCAAGCCGTTCAGCTGCCGCACGCGACGGCTGCTGGGAGGCAGAGCCCTAACCACCCCCTGGAAGGACTCGCTCAAAAGGCTCTGGCGTGGCCTTTTGCTGACACGGGAATCAGCAGACACAGCAGAGGAGGCCACTGAGGACTGGCTGCCAGAACAGGCCTCAGTGTCGGCGGCAGGAGTTGCAGAGGGGGGAGGAGCAGTGCGTTTCCGCACTCCTGCTGGTGCTGCTGGAGGAGCAGGAGGGCGGGTGGCTGCTGTTGCTGCTGCTGCTGCTGAAGGCTGTGCAGTGATGGGTGTGGTGCCACTGCCAGCAGCAGATGCCTTCAGCCTCTGGAACTCCTCATGCCGGTGGAAATGTTTAGCCGCAAGGTGGTTGATGAGCGAGCTGGTGCTGAACTTTAAGGGGTCTGCACCTCTGCTCAACTTCCGCTGACAGTGGTTGCAAGTGGCGTACTTGCTGTACACAGTGGGCATGGTGAAAAACCGCCAGATTGGTGACAGAAACTTCCCCCTACGGCATGGAAGCGCTGCTGCCTGTCTCCCTGTGGTGGTTGGGGGGGGGGCTTGGGTGCGGCTGGGGGTGGTACTGGCTGATGCTGCTGCTGCTGCTGAGCCTGAGACACCAGCAGGCTGTGGGACGCTGCCAATGCTTGCAATGATGCGCCTCCTTGCAAGGCCCACAAGCGCATCCTCCTCCTCCTCCTCAGAGCTGCTGAGGATGACATCCCCTGGAGGTGGTGGCACCCAGTCTCTGTCTGTCACCGGGTCATCATCATCCTCCCCCTCCTGAAACATGTCCTGCTGGGATGAGGACCCCCCAAACTCCTCTCCTGATGCATGGATGGGCTGCTTGACTGTCGCCACAGTCTTGCTGTCCAATCCCTCATCCCCCAAAGTGCCCATCAGCATCTCCTCCTCAAGATCGCCAACAACAGCAGACAATTTACTCATGATGCCTGGGGTCAAAAGACTGCTGAATGACAGGTCGGCGAGTGACGGTGAACTGGCCTCCTCCCCAGACCCTGCTGGGCGGCTGCTGCGAACAGGGGTGGTGGTGGTGGTGAGGGTGGAGGCCTCGGATGCAGAGCTGATGGCGGGCTGCTCATCCTCCGTCATGAGTTGCACCACAGTGTCTGCATCCTTTTCCTCAATGGGACGTTTCCGACCCGGCTGGAGGAAAATGGGAGCAGGTGCTACACGCTGCTGCTGCTGTGTCTCTGCAGCGTGAGTTGCAGATGCTCCTGCTGGGCGGCGCCCAAGGCGTCCACGGCCAGTGGCTATGGGAGGAATGTTAGCCACTGACGCTGCTGCTGCTGCTGCGGAACTGTGCATGGTGGCGCGCCCGCGGCCGCGGCTTGCCACAATGCTGCTCCCTCTCCTCCTGATTCCCTTGCTGCCCTTCCCCTTGCCCAAACCGCGCTGGCTGCCACTTCCAGACATCTTAAATGTTTTGGGCGTATAGACAAAAGTTTTGTAAAAGGGTGGGTGAAAAGTGGGGTACTTTAATGGAGTGGGTTGGTTGGTGAGGTGACTGAGTGAGTGTCCCCTAGTACAGTAAGTAAGTAGTAACAGTCAGGAAGTACAACTAGCAGTTACAATAATCAGTAGTAATCACAAGTAAATTTAGTGTGTGTACACTCAGACAGTGAGTGCACGCACGCAGGAGCTAGTAGCCTATGAACACAGTGACTGAGTGTCCTAGACTCCTAGTACAGTAAGAGTAAGTAGTAACAGTAAGTAGAACTAACTAATTACAATAATCAATCAGCGATCAGAAGGAAATGGAGTGTGGGTGTGTGTACACTCAGACAGTGAGTGCACGCACGCAGGAGCTAGTAGCCTATGAACACAGTGACTGAGTGTCCTAGACTCCTAGTACAGTAAGAGTAAGTAGTAACAGTAAGTAGAACTAACTAATTACAATAATCAATCAGCGATCAGAAGGAAATGGAGTGTGGGTGTGTGTACACTCAGACAGTGAGTGCACGCACGCAGGAGCTAGTAGCCTATGAACACAGTGACTGAGTGTCCTAGACTCCTAGTACAGTAAGAGTAAGTAGTAACAGTAAGTAGAACTAACTAATTACAATAATCAATCAGCGATCAGAAGGAAATGGAGTGTGGGTGTGTGTACACTCAGACAGTGAGTGCACGCACGCAGGAGCTAGTAGCCTATGAACACAGTGACTGAGTGTCCTAGACTCCTAGTACAGTAAGAGTAAGTAGTAACAGTAAGTAGAACTAACTAATTACAATAATCAATCAGCGATCAGAAGGAAATGGAGTGTGGGTGTGTGTACACTCAGACAGTGAGTGCACGCACGCAGGAGCTAGTAGCCTATGAACACAGTGACTGAGTGTCCTAGACTCCTAGTACAGTAAGAGTAAGTAGTAACAGTAAGTAGAACTAACTAATTACAATAATCAATCAGCGATCAGAAGGAAATGGAGTGTGGGTGTGTGTACACTCAGACAGTGAGTGCACGCACGCAGGAGCTAGTAGCCTATGAACACAGTGACTGAGTGTCCTAGACTCCTAGTACAGTAAGAGTAAGTAGTAACAGTAAGTAGAACTAACTAATTACAATAATCAATCAGCGATCAGAAGGAAATGGAGTGTGGGTGTGTGTACACTCAGACAGTGAGTGCACGCACGCAGGAGCTAGTAGCCTATGAACACAGTGACTGAGTGTCCTAGACTCCTAGTACAGTAAGAGTAAGTAGTAACAGTAAGTAGAACTAACTAATTACAATAATCAATCAGCGATCAGAAGGAAATGGAGTGTGGGTGTGTGTACACTCAGACAGTGAGTGCACGCACGCAGGAGCTAGTAGCCTATGAACACAGTGACTGAGTGTCCTAGACTCCTAGTACAGTAAGAGTAAGTAGTAACAGTAAGTAGAACTAACTAATTACAATAATCAATCAGCGATCAGAAGGAAATGGAGTGTGGGTGTGTGTACACTCAGACAGTGAGTGCACGCACGCAGGAGCTAGTAGCCTATGAACACAGTGACTGAGTGTCCTAGACTCCTAGTACAGTAAGAGTAAGTAGTAACAGTAAGTACAACTAACTAATTACGATAATCAATCAGCGATCAGAAGGAAATGGAGTGTGGGTGTGTGTACACTCAGACAGTGAGTGCACGCACGCAGGAGCTAGTAGCCTATGGACAGTGACTGAGTGTCCTAGACTCCTAGTACAGTAAGAGTAAGTAGTAACAGTAAGTAGAACTAACTAATTACAATAATCAATCAGCGATCAGAAGGAAATGGAGTGTGGGTGTGTGTACACTCAGACAGTGAGTGCACGCACGCAGGAGCTAGTAGCCTATGAACACAGTGACTGAGTGTCCTAGACTCCTAGTACAGTAAGAGTAAGTAGTAACAGTAAGTAGAACTAACTAATTACAATAATCAATCAGCGATCAGAAGGAAATGGAGTGTGGGTGTGTGTACACTCAGACAGTGAGTGCACGCACGCAGGAGCTAGTAGCCTATGAACACAGTGACTGAGTGTCCTAGACTCCTAGTACAGTAAGAGTAAGTAGTAACAGTAAGTAGAACTAACTAATTACAATAATCAATCAGCGATCAGAAGGAAATGGAGTGTGGGTGTGTGTACACTCAGACAGTGAGTGCACGCACGCAGGAGCTAGTAGCCTATGAACACAGTGACTGAGTGTCCTAGACTCCTAGTACAGTAAGAGTAAGTAGTAACAGTAAGTAGAACTAACTAATTACAATAATCAATCAGCGATCAGAAGGAAATAGAGTGTGGGTGGTGTGTGTACACTCAGACAGTGAGTGACCGCACGCAGGAGCTAGTAGCCTATGGACAGTGACTGAGTGTCCTAGACTCCTAGTACAGTAAGAGTAAGTAGTAACAGTAAGTAGAACTAACTAATTACAATAATCAATCAGCGATCAGAAGGAAATGGAGTGTGGGTGTGTGTACACTCAGACAGTGAGTGCACGCACGCAGGAGCTAGTAGCCTATGAACACAGTGACTGAGTGTCCTAGACTCCTAGTACAGTAAGAGTAAGTAGTAACAGTAAGTAGAACTAACTAATTACAATAATCAATCAGCGATCAGAAGGAAATGGAGTGTGGGTGTGTGTACACTCAGACAGTGAGTGCACGCACGCAGGAGCTAGTAGCCTATGGACAGTGACTGAGTGTCCTAGACTCCTAGTACAGTAAGAGTAAGTAGTAACAGTAAGTAGAACTAACTAATTACGATAATCAATCAGCGATCAGAAGGAAATAGAGTGTGTGTTGTGTGTGTACACTCAGACAGTGAGTGCAGTGCGCACACGCAGGAGCTAGTAGCCTATATGAACAGTGACAGTGAGTGTCCCTACGGGTACAGTAAGAGTAAGTAGTAAGTAAGTACAACTAACTAACAATAATCTATCAGTAATCAGAAGGAAATAGAGTGTGTGTACACACAGACAGTGAGTGAGTGCACACACGCAGGAGCTAGCTAGTAGCCTATAAACAGTGACAGTCAGTGAGTGTCCTACTCCTAGTACAGTATAACTACAATACTATTAGTAAAGGACAGCAGAAATACTGGTATAGATGAGAGAAATAAACAGAGGACAGCTGCCCACAGAGGCAAGGCCCCCCTGAGGCCTAAACCTGTAAGCTTGCAGCAGCTGCCTGTCTCTAATGTAACACACAAGCTACTAACTAAAATACAATGTCTATCTAACTAACAACAATATAGGTGTATATGGCAGGTGTAGGTGAGCAAAAACGCTAGGTAAATGATCACAATAGAGCACTTGCTAAGCCAAAGCACAAAGGAGCAACTCTCTCTCTGTACAAGTCTCAGGCAAGCATGGAGAAACGGAACATGGCGGCCGCTATTTATAGGGTAGGGGCTGGCCAGGGTCCCCCTCTGTGATTGGCTGCCGTCAGAGGGCCTGGGAGCCCTCTGATTGGCTCTAAGGACATCAATCTGGGCTATGACGCTATTCGAGCTCGGTACCGAGCTCGAATAGCGCCGAGTTGCTCGAATAGCTCGAATAGTGAATGGGCTATTCGAGTGTACTCGGATAGCCCATTCGAATAGCTCCAGCTATTCGGAGCTCGAATACCGAGCTCGAATAGCTGAAAAAGAGCTCGAATATTCGAGCTACTCGAATATTCGAGCTCTGCTGAGCACCACTGCTCTACTGAACTCAGGGAGCTTGGTTACGCTAGTTGAGGTCAAAGTAATTGACCCTGTGGAATTATGAGCTACTAAGGCTGTTGTAGTTTCTGTACATGGTTATACATAAGAGAATCCTACAGCAGCTGTGAAGCTTGGAATGACACTATGTACTGTGAATCATCTTTAGCTAATTTTTGTGAGGAAAATGGCTTTTCTGGATATAGGGAACTGTGGGACTGGTTACTCTGAACCAACACCTCAGCTACATATATTGCCAAGGAGTTGCTCCATGTCTTCAGCTGAGTTGCCATTCCTAAGGAGATTCTTAGAGACCAGGGCCCTGACCTATGGCATTACTAGCCCATATGCAATTACCGATTTCTCCTAGGAAATACATTTTCATATTTTTAAAATAACTTTTCAGCACTTTGTAGTTTGAACATTTTCTTGCTTGCTGGTGGTTTAAAAGGCATTTTATTGACAAAGTGTAAACATATCACTTAGGAGAAAACTTGGGAGAAAAAAATAATTGCATATAGGCCCCGAGCTTTCATCTGATGAGAAGTGACAGGGAGCAGTGGTGGTACTTTTTCAGGTGGACGGTAGGTGGTTTACAGGAAGTAGATGGCCTTGTAGGTTTGAAATGTATTGACCAAAACAGGGCTAGCAGGGGAGTCTGAAACTGGACTGAAACTGGTCTGAAATTGTGCTGAAACTGGACTGAAACATATAATTTGAATTATTGATTGATGCTCTCCAATTATTTATTTATTTTGTTAATGGGGAATCACTGAAACATTGAAGATCTTACTCAATAACCAATAAAAACCTTGTATACCTAACCTAAGGCCACATACACACATCAGACCATAGTCTTTGGAAAATGAAAGATCACAGACCAATTTTACCCCCTTCTATGTAGTATGAGAGCCATACCTTCACAGTCTTTTCTATGGAGCTGAACTCCCGATCAGAAAAAAAATCTTTGCAAGATGCTGCACACACAGATGCTGTACAGCCACAAAAGATCAGTATCTGCAAAAGATCTGTTCCTGCCAAAGATCCGTTCCTGCAAAATGCATTCATAGTCTGAGATCTGCAGATCATCATACACACCTTGTTTAACTGACATTCATCTGCAGATCAGACAATTATCTGCAGATCTGAAAATCCATCCTGGTGGATCTGATCTGCAGATGAATGTCTGTTAAACAAGGTGTTAATGATGATCTGCAGATATCATAGACTATGAATGCATTTTGCAGGAACGGATCTTTTGCAGGAACAGATATTTTGCAGATACTGATCTGTTGCATGTGAACTGCTGAACTCCCCATCAGACAGAAATCTTAGCAAGATGCTGGACACAAAGATGCTGTACAGACACAAAAGATCAGTATCTGCAAAAGATGAGTCCCTGCCAAAGATCCGTTCCTGCAAAATGCATTCATAGTCTATGAGATCTGCAGATTATCATACACACCTTGTTCAACTGACATTCATCTCAGATCTGAAAATCCATCCTGGTGGATCTGATCTGCAGATGAATATCTGTTAAACAAGGTGTGCATGATGATCTGCAGATCTCATAGACTATGAATGCAATTTGCAGGAATGGATCTTTGGCAGGAACAGATATTCATCTGCAGATTAGATCCACCAGGATGGATTTTCAGATCTGCAGATGAATGTCTGATCTGCAGATGAATGTCATTTGAACAAGGTGTGTATGAGGTCTGCAGATCTCATAGACTATGAATGCATTTTGCAGGAACGGATCGTTTGCAGGAACGGATCTTTGGCAGGGACACATCTTTTGCAGATACTGATCTTTTGTGTCTGTACAGCATCTTTGTGTCCAGCATCTTGCTAAGATTTCTGTCTGATGGGGAGTTCAGCTCCATAGAATAGACTGTGTAGAGTATGGCTCTCATACTACATGGAAGGAGGTAACATTGGTCTGTGACCTTACATTTTCCAAAGACTATGGTCTGATGTGTGTATGAGCCTTTAGAGGCAGAGGATCAGCAGGAGAGCCAGGCACTTGGTATTGCTTAAAAGGAAATAAATAAGGCAGCCTCCATATCCCTCTCGCTTCAGTTTTATTTTAATTTGTATACCTTTAATTAACTACAAACTGCAAATTTGTGTGCATTTACCATTTCTAAAGACTTAAGGCGCATACACACATCAGACCATAGTCTTTGGAAAATGAAAGATCACAGACCAATTTTACCCCCTTCCATGTAGTATGAGAGCCATACCTACACAGTCTATTCTATGGAGCTGAACTCCCCATCAGACAGAAATCATTGCAAGAAGATGTACACAAAGATGCTGTACACATTAAAAAGATCAGTATCTGCAAAAGATCTGTTCCTGCAAAAGATCCGTTCCTGCAAAATGCATTCATAGTCTATGAGATCTGCAGATCATCATACACACCTTGTTTAACAGACATTCATCTGCAGATCAGATCCACCAGGATGGATTTTCAGATCTGCAGGTAATTGTCTGATCTGCAGATGAATGTCAGTTAAACAAGGTGTGTATGAAGATCTGCAGATCTCATAGACTATGAATGCAATTTGCAGGAACGGATCTTTGGCAGGAACAGATCTTTTGCAGATACTGATCTTTTGTGTCTGTACAGCATCTGTGTGTGCAGCATCTTGCAAAGATTTTTTTCTGATGGGGAGTTCAGCTCCATAGAATAGACTGTGTAGGTATGGCTCTCATACTACATGAAGGGTGGTAAGATTGGTCTGTGATCTTTTATTTTCCAAAGACTATGGTCTGATGTGTGTATGAGCCTTTAGTGTGGCTATCTACTCCCACATCGGGAGCCATTGTGGTGGATAGAAGCGCTGGGTCCATGATTCAAATCTCAGCCAGGGCACTATCTGAACAGAATTTTAACATTCTCCCTGTGACCGCATGGGTTTCCTCTAGGCACTCCGGTTTCCTCCTATATACCAAAAAACATACACCTAAGTTAATTGGCTTCTCCCCTAAATTGATCCTAGACTATGACGGACATAAGACTATGATAGACATAAGATTGTGAGCTCCTGAGGGATAGTTAGTGATAAGACAACGTACTTGTAAAAGTGCTATAGAAGTACTACATAATAATATACAGTAGTGTCTAATAGAATTAATCAGTTGTTTCAGTTGACAAATATAATCCCTGCATGAGACCTCAGAAATCATGCGTGTGAAATGTCACAGGAAATATACCAGTTCACTGTTAATGTAATAAAGCAATTACCAAAATAATAAAAATAAGTGCCATCACTCTGCAGGTTATGAAAATAGAAAAACCCTTTATTTGTGAAAATTTGACACACAATGGGAAACCATAAAACCAATTAAAAATTCTGGAGCGCTCCACAAACAGACATACCGCAATCCCACTCTCAAACTGCCAACCACACAGGGGTACCGGTACCACAACTGAATAACTGCCCTGCGGGAGGGGGGAGTAGAGTGGGGATGCAGTCCGTCTACGAAGTGTCAACTTCCTGCTGTGTGAAGACAATATGGCTGTAAAGTTGTTTAGGTACTGACAAAGGGTAAGTGTAATATCTTCACCCGCACTGCGGGACTCACCACTTCTTCATCCAGCTGTCGTCCTAAAGTTACTGCTGTGCGCACAGAGGACACTGTCACTTTTTCGCCGGGCCTCAATCCGTGTGGAGAGGTACCCGGCCACATAAGTCCAGAGGCAAGCCAGCAATGCCACTATTGATTTCCAGCACGAGACACTCCAGGAGGCTCCAAGACACACATGCGGGATTGAAACCCCGCCCACCAAATGATGGTGGGCGGGGTTTCAATCCCGCATGTGTGTCTTGGAGCCTCCTGGAGTGTCTCGTGCTGGAAATCAATAGTGGCATAGAGGCCCGGCGAAAAAGTGACAGTGTCCTCTGTGCGCACAGCAGTAACTTTAGGACGACAGCTGGATGAAGAAGTGGTGAGTCCCGCAGTGCGGGTGAAGATATTACACTTACCCTTTGTCAGTACCTAAACAACTTTACAGCCATATTGTCTTCACACAGCAGGAAGTTGACACTTCGCAGACGGACTGCATCCCCGCTCTGCTCCCCCCTCCCGCAGGGCAGTTATTCAGTTGTGGTACCGGTACCCCTGTGTGGTTGGCAGTTTGAGAGTGGGATTGCGGTATGTCTGTTTGTGGAGCGCTCCAGAATTTTTAATTGGTTTTATGGTTTCCCATTGTGTGTCAAATTTTCACAAATAAAGGGTTTTTCTATTTTCATAACCTGCAGAGTGATGGCACTTATTTTTATTATTTTGGTAATTGGTTGATTTTTTTCGTGCCGTCAATCCTGCCCCGCAGTGTACAGGTTCTACTACGTGGTTGAGTACGTGCAGTTTTTCATTTATTTTTTTTAATGTAATAAAGCAGGACTAACCGTGAGAGTTGCACTTAATTATAATTACAGGGCAAATTAAAAATGTTTAATGCAGTGACATTATAAAAACAATGTTACCTGCATTGCAAATCAAATATGAAAATAGGAGGTGAAAAAAGCTGCAAAAAGTCTTTGGAACCAGCTAGATGTGAGGAATATCTTCAAACCAAACGTGGCAGTTCTGTACTGAGGCTGATGTTCCTGTCTTTTGTGTTCTGCTCTTCACAAATATTTCTCAAGCGTTTTTGAAAGATTTTGAAAACAATGTTTATTTGAACTGCAACTTATAAAGCAAAGTAAAATTCCCATTATTGTTGCTTTTCACATGTACTGCACAAAAGCAGCGCATCAACCTTTCACCTTTCCTTCTCTCCTACTCTGAAATTGTAAAAGCTTGACAAAAACATACATATCATATGATAATCACATTGTAAATGTTTTGATAATACAGCGTAAACAGAGTTGGTTTCAGATTTTTGAACAAGACTTTTTGACTCAAAAATGGCATTTCTTTCAATCACAGAATAAAGGTGAAATGTGTATTTAATTCCTTTTTTCTATAGAATAAAAAAGGCTGTACTTTGGCAGTAAAATATGTATGAGTCACAGCAGGAATCCCTATTTATGATAATTTGGACAATTAGCTTCCCCCTTGATTGGTTTGACCATAATTTTTTTCCTCAGCCAAACAGAGAACAATTAAGATTTTAAGCAACAGTGCACATTTATGTTTTTATTTTAACTTTTTACAACTGTTGGTTGTGTAGTGAGGCTATCTAGGAGTTTTGCAGGCTTTGTGGTAGTTATCCAGTCTGTTATGGATTCAGGAGGGGGATGGGGGTTCTGGTTCATACTATTCAGTTTTTTAACCTCTTGAGGACGACCATCCTAAACCCTCACCTAAAAACCAGGCCATGTTTCTGCTATTAGGCCACTGCAGCTTTAAGGCCAAGCTGCAGGGCCACACAACATAGCACACAAGTGATTCCCCCCCCCCCCCCTTTTCTCCCCACCAACAGAGCTCTCTGTTGGTGGGGTCTGATCGTGCCCCCCACCATGTATATTTGTTGTTTATAAATATTTGTGCTGTTTTTTTAAACAAAAAAGGCTATATTTCTTTAATGCTGAGCCACTGTCCCTCCCTCCCTCCCTCCCCCGGCCAGCCTATAACCGTGATCGGCTGTGATGGGCGTCAGCTTATCATTGCCGATCGCTCCTTTGTCCCACAGGGGGCCAACTGTGTCACACGGCTGTCCCCAGTACAGAGCTGCTGCTGATCACAACGCTGTACATGGTGATTAGATGGTGGTCTCACCGTCTAACAGTCTCTCGAGCGGCGATCACTGCTCAGTGACTGAGGGCTGGGCGGAGCTCTGCCCCCGAGCAGGAGATTCGCGCGATCTCCTGCTGTAGCCAGCCACAGGACCTGACACCATTTAGCATTGGGTGGTCCTGGGGCTCCCGCTGCGTTCTTGCCCATTGACGTGACGCGGTCGTTAGGTAGTTAACGGTGTACTACCATTTTAAATGATCACTTTCTGATCTTTTTTTTTTTTTCCTCCTTTGATTGTGCTGACATCGTATTTGATTGTGCTGTAATTGTATTTGATTGTCCCATGATCGGCTTTGATTGTCCCGTGATCGGCTTTGTTTGTCCCGTGATTGCCCTGTGATTGTCCCGTGATTGGCCTGTGATTGTCCCGTGATTGGCCTGTGATTGTCCCGTGATTGTCCCGTGATTGCCCTGTGATTGCCCTGTGATTGCCCTGTGATTGCCCTGTGATTGCCCTGTGATTGCCCTGTGATTGGCTTTGATTGTCCCGTGATTTGAGTGCCCTGTGATTGGCCTGCGATTGCCCTGTGATTGCCTCTGATTGGCTTTGATTGTCCTGTGATTGTTTCTGATTGGCTTTGATTGTCCTGTGATTGTTTCTGATTGCCTCTTATTCCCCCCTCGCCACCACCCCCCTGTCACTATCCTAGTGATCTAAAAAAAGTGATCAGTGAAAACTGTCACTTTTTTAGTATCACTAGTGTTAGCAGTTAAGCCAGTTAGCTAGGCCCCTTTGTTAGTGTCAGTTAGTGCTCAGCCCACTGCACCACAGTCACTAATTAGCATCATCACTGTCGCTAATCAACATTGGTACTATATAGTATCTGTAAGTGATCATTACTGATCGCAGTCAGATCTATATTAGGGTCACTAGAATCCACAAAAAAACGCATTGTTTGCCCGATCAGGCCCGATCATTCACCTGCACTTGCGTTCAGCCCGCCCCACCGCAGTGACAGAATTTTTTTTCTGATCACTGCAAAAAACACTGCACAATAGCTGTGGCACTGTAAAGATAAGTTTTGATTTTTTTTTTTTTTATCAAAACTCAGTGACCACAGCTTTCTACCTCTCAAATACTCCCTTTTGCTAGGTAGGTGCTCCTTTTTTTTTCTGGGTAGTCTCAGAGGAATACCCCCTAAATTTAGCAGTCCACCATGGCAAGAAAGAGGTATTCCGATGATGAGGCGTACAGGTACATGGCCGAGTCGGATGAGGACGATTGGGACGCCTCATTTGACGAATCTTGCGGGTCAGAGTTTGAACCAGTAGAGAGCAGTGGCTAGAGGACCGATAGTGATGACGAGGTTGAGGTCCAGGCTAGAGCCAGGCGTACCACACCCCATGTTGTTGGACCACAGGTGTCGCAGGATTGGCCTCAAGGGCAGCAGAGTGGTGTTAGTGCTGGTCTGAGATTTCATGGTGGGGCAGGCACCAGCAGCACAACATCTCCTGGACCAAGCACCAGTACTTCCATAGACCCTGGTGAAGTGGCGAGCACCAGCATGGAAGTTGAAACTGGTTCGGTGGCACGTGCAGTAAGATCCCAGTCGCAGCCACCAAGAAGACGGGCCCGTACTACCCCTAGTTTACCAGAGGTGCTGGCAAATCCAAATTGGCAATCCCCTGATTGCGCCACACCCGTACTTCCCCCTTTCACCGCCCAGTCTGGAGTCCAGGTGGAGACAGATAATCTAGGATCAGTCCTAGACTTTTTCTATCTGTTCATCACCCAGGATCTCTTAGACTTAATCATGGCAGAGACCAACCGTAAGGCCACACAATATATAACCACCAATCCGAATAAGTTCCTTGCCCAGCCTTTTCGGTGGAAACCAGACCAAGTTTCCGAAATTAAATTTTTTTGGGCCTTCTCCTTCACATGGGACTAGTAAAGCAGAATGTGTTGCGGTCTTATTGATCTACGGACCCAGCATTTCATGTTCCCTTGTACTCTGCTGCCATGTCCAGGACACGATTTGAGAACATCCTGCGCTTCCTGCACTTCAACAACAACGAAACCTGCCATCGAAGTGACCACCCTGCTTATGACCGGCTCCACAAAATTCGGCCCCTCATAAACCACCTGTCATCAAAATTTGCAGATGCTTATACCCCTGAACAGGACATCTGCGTAGACGAGTCCCTCATACGTTTTTCCGGGCGCCTTTACATCAAACAGTACATCCCAAGCAAGTGCGCCCGGTATGGGGTGAAACTGTATAAGCTCTGTGAAAGGGCCACAGGCTATACATCTTATTTTAGGGTCTATGAGGGAAAAGACTCAAAATTGGAGCCGGTCGGATGCCCTGACTACCTGGGGAGCAGTGGAAAGGTTGTGTGGGACTTGGTGTCACCCTTGTTCCAGAAGGGGTACCATCTTTTTGTGGACAATTACACAAGTGTGGCCCTCTTTCAGCACTTAAAAATAGAACAAATCCGATGCTGTGGCACCGTGCGGCTCATTACCACCAGACTTGAACGGGGGCAGAGAGCCGCCTTGTTTGCTGATGACCTGCTCGCGGTGAAATGGAAGGACAAGAGGGACGTTTACTTTCTGTCCACCATTCACGCAGACACGACAGTTGAAATTCAACGGCGAACTGAGGTCATTGAAAAACCCCTTGCCGTCCACGACTATAATACTAACATAGGAGGGGTGGACTTCAATGACCAGAGGTTAGCGCCCTATTTAATTTCTCGAAAAACAAGACACTGGTATAAAAAAGTGTCTCTTTACCTCATTCAATTGCCAATTTACAACAGCTTTGTTCTCTACAGTAAGGCTGGGAGAACTGGATCGTTTCTTCAATTTCAGAAACAGATGGTAATGGACCTCCTGCATCCAGGAGGTGCCGTGGCCCAACCCCAAGATGCAACTAGCCGGCTGCATGGAAGGCATTACGCCTGTCCAATTCCGAGTACCCCAGGTCATCAAATCCGAACAAAACGTTGTCGTGTCTGCAGCAGGGCTGGAATAAGGCGTGACACCACTGTTTATTGTCCCACCTGCCCTGACCAGCCTGGCCTATGCCTAGGGGAGTGTTTTGAGAGGTACCACGAGCAGGTACACTATTAGAGAGTAGGGAACGCCAGACACAGCAATAGGCACACAAGGGTCTCTCAGTGCTATTTCACATTGCTGCGATGCATTAGGGCAAATTGCCTAGCGAAAGTCACACTTTGAGGTCCCCCTCTACGCCGGAAGTGCTTGACTCAATGCTAGTGCATGCCTACGTTACTGCGTGGCTTCTGCGGCATTTTCGGTCGGCCCGGAAGTCATGTTAGTCTATGGCGACGCAGTTCATTACTAGGCTGAATGCTACTCTTGTGGTATTCCCTGAAGGTCTGTTTTGGACGATACGGTGCGGCGGGCTCGACCCACCGGATATGTCAATATGCAGTGTGAAACCAAACATCTGGTTTCGAGAGGCCGTAATACACAGGGCTGCTAGAAACCTCTACTTTAACTTGGGACAAAATGCGTAATGTACTTCGCCACAACTCTGTGCGATTTGAACTTTGCACATTGTCCCATGGGGGAGGAGAGATTTGTCCTCAGAAGGTGAGTTCAAAAAAACAAAAAAAAACCCAAAAAACAGGTGAGCAAAAAAAAGCTAATGTTTGGTTCACAATATCAAGGTTTTGTTTGAAGAAGTTTATAAATGTTAATGAAGTTGTTGCTTTGCTGCTTGCTTGTTGTTTTTTTTTTTTTTTGTTTGTTTGTTTTCTCTTTTTTTCCATCCATTACCCTTCCAGGTGGACAAAGCGACCGACCAACCAGCTTCAGCACTGATGGTGCATCCTGACAGAAGCATTGCACGTCTGTCAGGTTACACAAAATTGGTGCATGCAGCGCTGCAGGTCGAGATTTCTCCTCCGCAGTAAAAAAGATACGTTTGCCGAGGCATATGAGCTGAGGGGCGGTGTTGGAGCTCCTATGCTTTGGCAAGCACTTTGTATCAAAAAAGAACTCTGGCAATGATTTGTTCATCCACATCGATCGGTGTGAATGGATAAATCGGGTTTGCCAGGGCATACGAGCTGAGTGGGTGGACGTTTTTGGGTGGCAGCTCCTATGTCCTGGCAGATGCCTTCCCCTCTTTTTTTTCACGTTTTTTTGGCAGATATTTGTTTATCCACATTGATTGATTGATTGTTTGACGGTCATTTTTTGTTTCAGCCCAGAGTGCATTACCCGTATGCCCAATGTAAGGAGTATAGCAGAAACTCCTAATACTGGCCATCCATGTAATGATTGCAGAGGCCCTAAAATGCCAGGACAGACCCCACGAATGATGCCATTTTGGAAACAGGACACCCCAAAGTATTCCGTGAGGTGCATGGTCAGTTCATAGAACATTTTATTTTTTGTCACAAGTTAGCAGAAATTGTTGTTTTGTTTTGTTTTTTTTCACAAAATGTCATTTTCCGCTAACTTGTGACAAAAAATAAAATCTTCTATGAACTCACCATGCCTCTCAGTGAATACTTTGGGATGTCTTCTTTCCAAAATGGGGTCATTTGGGGGGTATTTATACTATCCTGGAATTTTAGCACCTCATGAAACATGACAGGTGCTCAGAAAATTCAGAGATGCTTCAAAATGGGAAAATTCACTTTTTGCACCTTAGTTTGTAAATACTATAACTTTTACCCAAACCAATAAATATACACTGAATGTTTTTTTTTTTTTATCAAAGACATGTAGCAGAATACATTTGGACAAAAATGTATATAGAAATTTTACTTTATTTGAAAAATGTCAGCACAGAAAGTAAAAAAAAAAATCATTTTTTGACAAAATTCATGTCTTTTTTGATGAATAAAATAAAAACTAAAAATCACAGCAGCAATCAAATAGCACCAAAAGAAAGCTGTATTGGTGACAAGAAAAGGAGGGAAAATTAATTTAGGTGGTAGGTTGTATGACCGAGCAATAAACCGTTGAAGCTGCAGTGGTCTGAATGGAAAAAAGGCTCTGGTCCTTAACCACCTTAGCGGTATGGACGAGCTCAGCTCGTCCATTACCGCCAGAGGGTGCCGCTCAGGCCCTGCTGGGCCGATTTTGATCAAATAAAGAGCAGCACACGCAGCCGGCACTTTGCCACCCGCGTGTGCTGCCCGATCGCCGCCGCTCTGCGGCGATCCGCCGCGAGCAGCGGCGAAAGAGGGTCCCCCCAGCCGCCTGAGCCCTGCGCAGCCGGAACAAATAGTTCCGGCCAGCGCTAAGGGCTGGATCGGAGGCGGCAGACGTCAGGACGTCGGCTGACGTCCATGACGTCACTCCGCTCGTCGCCATGGCGACGTAGTAAACAAAACACGGAAGGCCGCTCATTGCGGCCTTCCGTGTTACTTTTGTCCGCCGGAGGCGATCAGAAGAACGCCTCCGGAGCGCCATCTAGTGGGCTTTCATGCAGCCAACTTTCAGTTGGCTGCATGAAATAGTTTTTTTTTAATTTAAAAAAAACCCTCATGCAGCTGCCCTGGCGATCTTAATAGAACGCCAGGGTCCTTAAAGAGAACCCGAGGTGGCATTTCATTACGTTAGTGGGGCACAGAGGCTGGTTGTGCACACTAACACCAGCCTCTGTTGCCCCATCGTGTGCCTCAAAGACCCCCCTGCTCCCGCTATACCCCCGCAGTGCTGGTGACACGCAGCGTGTCGCCAGCACAAAGTTTACCTAAGCGCTTTCTGTTAGCACCGCTCCCCCGCCTCCTCCGTATCGCCGCTACCCGCCCGCGTCCCTTCCCTCCCGCTGATTGGAGGGAAGGGACGGGGGCGGGTAGCGGCGATGCGGGGGAGTGGCGCTGACAGACAGCGCTAGGGTTAACATTGTGCTGGCGATGCGCTGCGTGTTGCCAGCACTGCAGGGGCTATAGCAGCGAGCAGGGGGGTCTTTGAGGCACACGATGGGGCAACAGAGGCTGGTGTTAGTGTGCACAACCAGCCTCTGTGCCCCACTAACGTAATGAAATGCCACCTCGGGTTCTCTTTAAGTGGTTAAAAGGAAAACTCCATATCTCTTTCAGTTTAGGTTCCCCTTAAAGGGAACCTAAACTGAGAGGGATATGGATGTTTCCTTTTAAACAATACCAGTTGCTTGGCAGGCTTGCCGATCTCTTTGGCTGCCGTAGTGGCTGAATCACAAGCCTGAAACAAGCATGCAGCTAATCCAGTCTGACTTCAGTCAGAGCACCTGATCTGCTAGCTTGTTGAGGGACTGTGGCTGAAAGTATTAGAGACACAGGATCAACAGGAGAGTTAGGCATCTGGTATTATTTTAAAAGGAAAAATCCATATGCTTCTCAGTTTAGGTTCCCTTTAAGTGATGTTGGATGGTAGATGTATACACATACTAGATGAGCGAATGATCTTAAGATGAAGTCCCTTATCAGCTGCTTTGGCCAACTTTTATCCAGTGTGTGTCTACGTAGCCGCAACTTGCTTCAGAGTCTAATGCCTGTGTTTTTCTATCCATGTGTACACACAGGGCCGGATTTAGGCCAAGGCCACCTAGGCCACCACAGGAGCAAGGGCACCAAAGCAGCAGGCTGAACTTATGCAGCATTTGCAAGTTTGCAATACAGGGAGATCAAGCGCCCGCCTGACCGCGGTACTCTGCTGCCAGTGGCCTGTGCACATTTGCATTGTGGCGGGCGGCTATGAACTTTGGCAGCATTGGAGACGGAAAGGAAGACGAGCAGAGAAACGAGTGACACTGATGGCTGCTGCGGTGTGAAGGTGAGCTGGTTACCTATACTGAAAGGGGGGAAGTGGGAAAAGGAGGGATTAAGGGACTCCTCTGGCTCCCTATACTAGAGGGAAAAGGTGAGGAGTCATCTGGATACCTATACTGGGGGGGGGGGGGGGGGCTACCAGGCTACCTAAACTAGAGGGAAGGGGGAGGAGTCATCTGACTAACTATACTAGAAGGGGGAGGGGTCATCTGGCTACCTATACTGAAGGGGGGCGGCTGGTGACAGCGGCCTTGGGCGGTAAAGCGTACAAATCCGGCCCTGTGTACACATGCTGTAAAGTTTTTCACGGGGAAATTTCAGTCATGTGAACAATCCTAAGGCTGCTTTCACGGTAAGACGTTACAGGCGCACGTTAGTGCAGCCTGTAACGCAGCCCACCGCACAGCAATGAAAAATCAATGGGCTGTTCACAGTGCCCACGTTGCGTTACATTGTAACGCAAGACGTTCAAACAAAGTGCTGCATGCTGTGCGTTTATACGCGGCTAAGCCGCATTACACTGTTTGCACATGCTCAGTAATATTGGAGGAGGAGGTCTCCCCTCCTCCTCCGCGGCCAGCCACATGGCTAATTAATATTCACTGCACTCAGTGACGAGCAGTATTTACTTCCTAGAGCGGCCGCTCTGTGCGGCGATTGGCCGGCGGGACCACGGGATGCGGATCACGTGGTCTCTGCATCCCATAGCATAAAAAAGGCGCACCAAGAGCTGCATAACATGTCTCTTGCTAGCATCCTCCTACACCACCAGGCGTTGCATTAGGGGCACGTTATGCGACCTATAACGTCCCCTAAAACGCAACGTCCTGGTGGGAAAGAGGCCTAAGGGAAGGGATGTTTGAAGCTTTTGCAGAGCGATTTGTTTTTGCGTCAGGAAGTGAACTCTTTGACCCGGAAAATAATAAATTCAATGTATTTATTCTTAAAAGCGCTGGGGAAATTGTTTTGCAATTTCCCTATACCTTCCATTGAGGCAAATCGCCCCAAAAATGGTACAGGCAGCGCTTTGGTAAGCGGATCAGAATTGAACTGCTCATATGTAAACACTCTCATAGAGAATCATTGCACAAGCAGTTTTAGGGAGATTTTGAAAATCGGCGCTTAAAAAAAGACAAAAGCGCCCTTAGTGTGAACAAGCTCTAACTTCTACTACAGCTTGCTTTATATAGACAAGGCTCTAACCACAAACAATCTGTTATTGCCAATCAATAAAATCAAATGGATTTGTAGTTTGTAGATTGCAAGTCTGTATTACACATTGATTTGATGTGTCCGAGTGGGCCAATCATTACAATTATAGGATCAGACAAGGTATGAGCAACCCTGTTTGCTGATTGCATTAATCTAGTTACGGGCTTTAGTTAATCGCTAGCTCTGCAAAGCACAATCATGCAAGCCCAGATTATGACCATGCAGCATGACTTAAGGTGGCCATACACTGGTCGATTTGCCATTAGATTCGACCAACAGATAGATCCCTCTCTGACCGAATCTGATCAGAGAGGGATCGTATGGCCAACTTTACTGCAAACAGATTGTGAATCAATTTCAGCCTGAAACCGATAACAATCTGTGGAGCTGCCGCTGCTGCCGCCCCCCCCCCCCCCCCCCCAATCCCCCAGCATACATTACCTGATCCGGCCGGCGCGAGTCCCAGCTGTCTTCTTCTTTGCTCCGGCTCTGCTCCGCTCCGGCTACTGAACTTCCTGTCTAGGGGAAGTTTAAACAGTAGAGGGCGTTTTACTGTTTAAACTTCTTGCCGGGACAGGAAGTTCTGTGTAGCTCTGGAGCCCAAAGCGGAGAAGAAGACCAGGGGACTCGCGTCGGCTGGAGCAGGTAATGTATTACCGCTGTTCGGGCATTCGAACGCCGCTAACGACGCACTCCCGACCCGCCGGCAACCGAGAAAAATCTTCCGCACGGATGGGTTGATGGGAATCGATAGGAACGATCGATTTCGGACGGAAATCGATCGTTCTGTCAGCGGTAATCGATGTGATCGAAACGGCTGTATATCAGCGGGAAAATCGTTAGGTGTATGGGCCCCTTTAGCAAAGTGTGTTTGTTCACTTCTATAGATGGAGAAGAGTCCAAGGATATTCTGCGATCAGGTACATTTGTCTTTCCTGGCTTTCATTAACACAAAAGATCAGCTAAGGTAACCATTATGTTTGTAGATGTGGTCATTTTCCTTTGCCCTACTTAATACATTTAAAATTGATAATGATAGGAATCTGATAATGATAGAAATCTGACAGAACTGACAGGGTTTGGACTAGCCTATCTCCTCATGGTGGATTCTGATGGTTTTCATTTTTTTTTTCAAAAGCACTTAGCGACTGCCAGAATTGGCTGCAAGCAAAAGGTGGTGGTATGGGGCGGTTTGCATCTTTGTATAGATCCTTTTCAGTGAGTGCTTTTGTAAAGAATAAATGAAATGCTGCGAATCCCCCATGAAGAGATGAACTAGTTAAAAAACTGTTAGTTCTGTCAGATTTCTGCTACCGAATGTAAGTCACAGCAACATAGGAGAAAAGTGATTTATAGCACATTTTACTCTGGGAGAAATGTACTTCTTATTTGTATGCATTACATGTATTTTAAATTTTACAATTTTTCATGCTAGTGTTCCTTTAATGTTGGTAAATAAATATAAATTTAGATATGCTAAGTCTCATAATGTCATAGACACCCCCACATCAGTGCATACATTTCTGCCATTAGCTATTTCAATTTTATTCAGCAGGGCAAAGGGAAATGACTACTGACCACATGTACAGCCAAACAAAGAATGTTACCTTAGCTGATCTTGTATGTTAATGTGTGTCAGCAAAGACAAATGTTCCTGATTACAGAAGATCACCGGATAACATTCCGCATAGAAGAAAGGCACATAATAAAGGCATAAAAAGCATGCCTTTCCACCCTGCACAGCTCTGCTCTCCATGTCTGTGATAAATGGAGCTTTCATTCACAATCAGAGTAGCTCAAAATGGCAAAATACATTGGTGGTTGAGGAATACACAGTGGTGTAAACCCATTCCTGCCAATATCTAGTGCTGCTTTGAGCTGTGCTGCATGTGAACCGTAACTTAATTTATCACAGAGGTGAATAAAGGCTGCCAGATGTGCCGACCTCCATGAAAACACTGGGTGACGGGTTATACCAATCTGACAGGGTTCACGACTCGTGACCCTGTGAGCTATTTTTCTTCTTATACATTTCTCTGTTCTACTATCTGCTTTGTGGTTTTACAGTTGCATTCCTAAGATTATTGTAATGGAATGTAGTGTGCTTTGCTTCTCCACTCATGTCGTATTTTTCAGTAAAACAAACAAACAAAAAATAATGAGAAAAAGAGAGAACACCAAGAGCCCAATATAGTGTAGTATGTACTGGTAAGGTATAATTGATAGAGTAATAATATTAATTTAATACTCACAAACCAGGGTTACCAAGAAGGCAACCACTGTCAAAGCAGGTGGGGAGATTGTCCTGACCCCACTCAGGATTAAAAAGTCGCTCTCTGTAGTAGAAGGAAGGGTACAACCCTCCACCAAGGGTGGACTTGATGTAGATAATAGGATAACAGAGGCGCCAATAGGATAAAAAACACTAAAAGAACTTAAAAACCCATCTTGGTAATAGAGGAGGCAGTGGTGGACTCACCCCCTCCAAGCAGAACACACGACTGAGGATTTTCAGTCAAAACAATTTTATTGGATACTCCAAATAAAGTGCAACGCGTTTCACGGGATACAAACCCGCTTCATCAGGCAATAACAGATAGGAGTAAACAGCATCTGCCAGTATCATCAACACTGAGCGCCTCTGTGATAAAAACAAAAAATAATAATTAAAAATAATTTAAGTTAGGTATATACAACATTTTAACTGCAGATATATGTCATAGTTATCTTTTGCAGCCAATGGGCAGAGCTTTGCTGCAGATTACAGACTGCTTGCTAAGGGCTCGTTTCCACTAATAACGCGGCTAACACCGGGGGTGGAGCTTGCGATCCCATTCATTATACTGAATCTGATTACAGGCTGAATCGCCCCAAAATGCAGCAAACCATTCACCTCTGAATCGCCGCTCATTAATGGAAACAGCAAAAAGTGCAGTCTACACTGTCCTTGCGATCATGTTTCCATAATTGCGCCTGTAAGCACGCTATATGGGAACAAGCCCTGAGGTATCCAAGGGACTGAAATGCATCGTCTCCTATTTCAAATTCCCTTCTTCTTGAGGTTTCTTAGTTAGAAACTGGACTGTGCTGCTGTTTCAGGTTGTTACAATGCATAAGGCCGCCCAGTGCTGCCTGATCGTGGAGATACAGACCACGGGACGCTTGGGGATTGGCCAGCATGCACAGCTCGTCTTCTTCTTCCCCCATCCCCTCTCTCCTTGTCCTGCCTTTGTTTTTCCCTCAATGCTTACTGGAGGATGGGCATGATGTGGGCAGTGAAAAGGATGACACGTCTAGAGCTGGCCACACCTTGAGAAAGAACCTGGGCGGTTCGAAACGCGTCGGTGGGCGGAGCTTCACTCAGCTGTTTGCTTCTCAGCAGCGTGTGTCCGCCATCACTCCAAGCCCAATGTACTCCTTCCCCGCTGCCAGTGAACTTCCACTAGGAGATCCCCTGCCATGTTAGAGCAGGTGTGACGGGAATTCTGGGATCAGCTGGACCCCTGTGGAGCGGCAATGTTGGGGTAAAACGGAGGTTGTCAGCGTCAGTGTTGGTGAGATCTCCCCATGTCACAACATGTTGCAATACTGCATATGATGCATAAAAAGGATGAGACTGTCATCATTATCAATATTGAAGTGAATTGAGCTCGGATTCCTGTCGGTTTATGTTTGGAAAGGGGGCCCCCCAACACTATAAACACGCTATTAGGCACGGTGCAATTGGAGGTGGATGCGCGGGCGAGTGGTGCATGTATGTTTGATGTTGCGCCATACACGCATTGCAATTGAAGCAGATATAATTGTTAAACAGCTGGTTTATGAAGCAATCTGCTATGCTCTTGTTTTTAAACTTTGTGTATTGTTGGCAATGATCAGCGGCTGAGTATGGTTCCTGAGGAGAACCTGTCAGTTTTGTATTTAATAAAGTTTTGTATTCCTTGATGACACATGGAGCCCAAGCTTATCTTGTTTTTTCTATATTCTTAGTTAGAAAACCTGGTTTTGCAAATTGATAAAATTAATAAACTGAAAGTGAAATGCAAACTGCATCTAAACATTATGCTCAACTTCTGGATACAAACGTTTCTAAGGACCTTATTCTCGTAACTAGGGCTGCTCAAATACGAAACCGGGAGACATCCGGATAGTTGCTATCCGGATATTTCCCAGTAAACCTGTGCGGGGTTGGGGGTCAATCTTACCTGTCTGACGTCTTCTTTCGTCGTCTCTCGGCGCTTCCCACAATGCGCTCCAAGCGGCAGTCACGTGATTACAAACACTTCCTCCTTCCGGGTTGAAGTAGGAAGTGTTTGTAATCATGTGACGCGCGTGGAGCGCATCGTGGGAGGTGCCGAGGGACGACCAAAGAAGACGTCAGACAGGTAAGATTGACCCGGATGTCTCCCGGTTTGGGATTTGAGCAGCCCTACTCGTAACTATCTACTTATCATAGAACGTGTAAACGTTTATCGGGTGTTGCACAAATTGCACAATGTGCCACATGCAAATACCATAAGTGCACAGTACATACAATCCATATGGTGCCAATTGCATCCATTGCTGGCTGACCTGGTTCACCAATAATGCATACAATAGTGTCAGTATATACCATGCATGCACTGCATGCTATCACTATATGCGTAATGTGCATTACATAATTTTGGTAATGTTCTCTAAACTTTACAGTGCAGTGAAAATTTTTTTGAATCTAGCAAAGAAGAGATCCACACTCAAAGGGTATGCTGACTTGGAGATTTATTCAATCATACAAAAGACAGCATGTAGATAAAGGAGCAGATGTACTAACACATTTCACACCAGACAATGCTTTCTCATATGGTCTGGCCCTATGCGCAAGCATCGTCTGATGTTAAACGCGTTATGGCATCTGCTGCTTTATGTACATACTGTCTTTGTATGAGTAAATCCAGCATACCCTTCAGGTGCGGATCTATTCTTTGCTTGAGCCTGACGGCCTTTGATGTGTGCACCTTGAAAAAGGCATTACTTTTCTGGGAGTCTGAGTGAGCTGAGCAATGATCTCCTTTTTGATTGTTTATTAAGTCACAGATTTGGAAGAAGCATGCAAGCTGTGGAGTTAGAGGGAGTCAGATCTTCTGATCTGCAGACTGTTAGGCCAATATCTTAAATATAGTCAGTGGAGTGTTCAGCAGCCTTGCAATTAGCAAAATAGTCATATATTGCTCCTTCCATCAAATTTCTATAAAGAATATAATTATTTATATGCACCTATTGAAATATAAAAAGATGGAAAAATGGTCTCTGGATGGGAATTTTTTTTTTATTTTTATTTTTTTTTATGGTACAATACCATTTTGATTTTTTTACCTTAATAGTAGAATTTTTGACACAAGCTTTTTAGTTAAATCACTTCTGGAAACAGATTAATCTAATGCTAAAATATCTACTCTCACTGTCATTTTATCATCAGAATTTCAAATTATGAAGCTATTGCAATAGAATCAATAAAAAATTAAATAATTCGGGATACGAAAATATTATTGACTAATGAGATCCGGGGGGAAAAACAGCTACTGCTGTTCATTCTCAAGGTAAATAGTACTTTGCAGTTTTCTTGAAGCCAAAAAGTTATATTAAATGTTCATCCTGTTCACAGGTGATATGCTATTTTGAACTCAATTTCTACAAAAGCTTACTAAGTGCATCTTAGGTATTTTTTTATGTTAGAACTGAGCCATCTGTCAGAAAAGATAAGCTATTAAGTGTCAGTCAAGACCGTGAAAATGTAATACTGATCATCACTGTCATGATTTAGGTCCATAACGCATCAATCATTTCCTCCGAAAGTTGCCAAATATTTAGCAGTTTTGATCAATCTTGAATGTGTGGAAAAATGGTTTCACTTTACTTGTGTAGCAGTGCGGACACACCACAATTAAATGCCAGTCAGAGCTACAAAAAGGCCATCATATTGATCACTGGGTGCAGTTTATGTAACACAGATCACTTTTTTGATATCACTGAATTATTAAGCTTGATAATGTTTTTGCAGGCTGTTATTTAACTTGTCATGCACCTCATATTTTTTATCTTCAACCTATTTTCTGTTTCTGAGCCATCAATTTTTGTAAGTACAGCTAGCGGATACCTGAGTTTCATAGATGTCACTGTTCCAATATGTGTCTCCTATTGATTTTATCTAAAGGGAGCGTAGAGATAAAGTGAGCCAAGTCTACCATAAATGTGAACGATCTTGAACATGATTTTTTGCAGGTTTTTGTAAGTTGATACGAGCAACGAAAAATCCTTCCCATTTGATTTGCTTCTGAAATTCAATTTAGTCATGTGTAGGCAGTTATTCAAGGATTTAACAATATTTCTTCACACACAAAGCGAGGAAACAAAATTTATTTTTTGGACCAGAACCTACTTTATCTAAATTTTTCTACAGAAAAACACTGTGGGTAAAAAAATATATATATTCGTGATAGAGTAAGGACACTATATTCATGAACTTCGATTTGTAAAGTAAACCTAACAATAAAATAGTAGTGCTTTAGTTTTTTTAACAGAAGCCTTGAATTACAGCTATGGGTGCCGGCAATAAAGAATAATAATCAATTCAAATGATTACTGTGCCAGTTCATTTATCAATAACCGCTCTCACTAATTAGTCAGGTTTGCAGCAGCAAGATTCCAGACGGATTCAAATACAAGCAGTCCTTATTGTGTGTAGTTGCCACGACTACAGCTATTTCAGGTGTACTCAACCTGATATTTTGCCGGTGCGAAGTCTCAAAACGGACCGCTCACGCGGTTTTGAGGTAACCTCCAAACAAAGAAAAGAGACGGCACTCCACTGGCTGCAATTCAAATTGCTATATTCAGGAACAAGACATTACGTGTTCCGGATAAACTCCTTCATCAGGTGTCAAACGAGCTTTTTGCCGCGCGCGGGGAAAGCAGTTGGACGTATGACATCATCACGTCACGGAGCCCAACCGGCATAGCGCGCAGGAATCTAGAAGCCCTAGCCGAAAGACGAGCGGAGAGCAGGAGGCCGCATGACACTTGCCGGAGGAGGGTGGACATCAATAGATATTGAGATACGCAAGATAAAAGCGCAGGAGTCTGTAAGTACAATTGCCAGCAGACTTTGGCTGAATTGTTATGACATAATACACTATGATGTTATGTGTTTTTTCTTTTCTTTTTTGAATATTAAACTGAATCGATCAAGTATCAATGAAGTTACCCGCTGCTCCAGAATCAATAAAAGCTTCAGAATGGAAAGCCGTATCACCCCAATGAATGGTAACTGGTAATAAAAAATGTTTTATTATAAGGGGAAGCAATTGCTTGCCCAAGTGAAGTTCCCCTACTTCACCTAGGCGCTGGAGTTTTCCAGAGCCTTCTTTGCAGACCTTTCCCACCACAATACATACAAAGACCTTCCTTTCTTCTCCTAAGTGTCTCAGCGTGGGAGAGTTTAGAAAACCCCAGTTGCATGGGCTCTTTAATAGAAGTGGAAGAAGAGCTACTCGGCCTAACATTTCCTGACATAGAATAGGCCCTACCCTGATGTCTGTGCCTAATCCATCTATCTACCCTTATAGCCAAAGAGATAGCATCCTCTAAATTCCTAGGTTCAGGATGACCCACTAGAACATCATTCACAGAATCGGCTAATCCGAACAAAATTTGGTCTAGGAGTGCTACCCCACCTCATTTAACAGAAACAGACCATCTCCTAAACTCAGCAGTGTACTCCTTGACAGTATGTCTACCCTGATGGAGGTCTCTTAATTTGCGAGCAGTCGTGGTGGAGATATCGTAAATTTCTCTGGTAAAGCCATTTTGGGCTCTAAGATAGGTAGAATAGGAGCACTTGGAGTAGCCTGCTGATTATTGGCATTGGCAGAAAAAGTCATCTGAGCGAGCGTGTTAGACAATTGAGTCAACTGCGTCTGCTGAGTGGAATCCTGCTCAGTGAGGTGATTGACAGCTCCTGCGAGTGTCAAAATCTGTTCTCGCAGCTCATCCATATTTATGGGCCTTGGTAATATTACGCTGATACATGAAGAGATCTAACGTAACAGGTGCAAATCACAGTACTAGTGAGAAAAGTGTAGTCAGAGACAGGCTGAGGTCGTTCACGTGAGCAGATGACTGAAGTACAGAAGGGCTAGGCAAAATCGTAGTAAAAAATCAGGCAGAGTCATACACATAAGTCAGATGTCAGTCGTATTGGAAGGATCAACCAGTAGCGAAGTCAGGGACAGGCTGAGTCATACACAGATATCAGATGGCAGTAGTACAGAAGGGCTAGGCAGATACGAGGTTAAGAGGCAGGCAAAGGTTGGTACACAGAACAATACACAATATTACAAATAATACAATACCGACTGACTAGAGTACATGTATATCGTGCTGATGCGCAATATATGAAATGTAGCTCTCCAAACTCTCACTACTAGCTATGGGCCAAGAACCAGCGAACTGATTAGTATCAAGGCCGGTGAGCAAGTGAATGCTCTGGCCTTAAAGAGACTCCGTAACAAAAATTGCATCCTGTTTTTTATCATCCTACAAGTTCCAAAAGCTATTCTAATGTGTTCTGGCTTACTGCAGCAATTGTACTATCACAGTCTCTGTAATAAATCAATGTATCTTTCCCTTGTCAGACTTGTCAGCCTGTGTCTGGAAGGCTGCCAAGTTCTTCAGTGTTGTGGTTCTGCTATGCACTCCCCCCTCAGGGGGGAAAGAAACACACAAATGATCTCTTGAGATTCAAAAGGAAGGCTGTATACAGCCTGCTTGTGTATGGATGTATTTTCTATGTGTGGACATTCTGTACATCAACCTACTTCCTGTTTTGGTGGCCATTTTGTTTGTTTATAAACAAACTTTTTGAAACTGTTTTTAACCACTTTTAATGCGGCGGGGAGCGGCGAAATTGTGACAGAGGGGAATAGGAGATGTCCCCTAACGCACTAGTATGTTTACTTTTGTGTGATTTTAACAATACAGATTCTCTTTAAGGTACTGAAGATATAACTATAAACAACACACCTGATTCAGTATATATAACACATATTTACCCTATAAGAGGAGGACTAAAAATTAAAACTTAACCTTTATTATTGATAGTTCTAAAATTGAATCTATTTTGCTAATATTTAAGGTAGATGTGATACATGGGTGGGAGATAAATATCAAGGTCAGAAAAAGACCACCCACCACTTCCCCACTAGTAACTTATAAACCCCACACACAACTCGACATGTTTCATTTCCTCTATGGAAAATTTTGTCAATAGTGATAAGTGCCCAGTGCTAGAGTGCCATAGTGCTAAACTACAATTACAATATAAATATCACATAACTAACAGAAAATCAGAAAAGTAACAGTATCGGCCACAATCCTGCAGCCTGCTAAAAGGAACAACAGCTCAGACTGCCCTTTTATAGTGTACTGAATACCTCCAAGGACTCTTGGGTAGGGCGGGTACGGATACCGCCCCTCAGATGGGTGTATCAGTAAAAATTGATTGGTCCTTATAAGGATCCATCAAAACCTACAACCAATCTAACGTTAGTCCATTGGAGTCAATGATGTTATAAAAGAGAGGAAAAAATACCTGTATATCGTAGACGATATATGGACTAACGTTAAATTGGTTGTAGGTTTTGATGGAGCCTTATAAGGACCGATCAATTTTTATTGATACACCCATCTGAGGGGCGGTATCCGTACCCGCCCTACCCAAGAGTCCTTGGGGGTATTCAGTACACTATAAATGGGCAGTCTGAGCTGTTGTTCCTTTAGCAGGCTGCAGGATTGCGGCCGATACTCTGTTACTTTGCTGATTTTCTGTTAGTTATGTGATATTTATATTGTAATTGTATTTTAGCACTATGGCACTCTAGCACTGGGCATTTATCACTCCTGACGAAATTTCCCATAGAGGAAATGAAACATGTTGAGTTGTGTGTGGGGTTTATAAGTTACTAGTGTGGAAGTGGAGGGTGGTCTTTTTCTGACCGTGATATTTATCTTCCACCCATGTATCACATCTACCTTAAATATTAGCAAAATAGATTCAATTTTAGAACTATCAATAATAAAGGTTAAGTTTTAATTTTTAGTCCTCCTCTTATAGGGTAAATATGTGTTATACTTAAGTACTGAAGAGACAGACCATAAGCCCACCCCCAGAATTGACAGCAACTCTTGGAAAAAAGGTGTCAGGTGATGACATCACAGCTGACACCTCATCAGACACGCCTCCTCAGCCTATAAAGGCTGCTCAGCCCCGCGTGCATTCGGCTGGATGTACTGCGCGCGCGTTGATCCACCGCCGCAGGGGTGCCGGGGATGCCACTGGAGGATGACAGCGCGGAAGTTCCACCACGCGTACGAACACTGCCGGAGCCGCTCATGGAAGGTGAGAATGTTACATTTACTTTTTACTTTTCATGATCATCAAAGCATCTGTACCAACAGCATCAAAGTCTGGGCAAGAAGACGATGGAGTAAAAATAATTTACAGAACAAGCATTTTGTAATATTTCCCAGAATTCAGAAGTCCCACTGTAACCAATATTTTGTACTTGTCAGACAGGATAACAATAACCAATAGTTTCATAGTACATAAAAATTACAACCGCTATTAATACATTCAATCTAGAAATCTTCGGTCTTTAAATAAGAAAAGGTAATCTTAAAATCTGAGCTGGAGAACCACAGCTTGAAATGAACAGAAAAGTTATGCCCCTCTATAAAAAATTGTAAGGAACAAAATGCCTAACTACACTAGTTACTGTATTGCAGAAGGCAATAAACAAAAATAAATCTTGGAAAGTATGTAAGTGACTAATTTAAACTCTCTTCTGTTCACCCCCTCACTTATGTGAAGGCATAAATGGCGAGAAACGGTTGACATCAAGAGCAAATATTACACTTTCAGGCTGGTTTCACAGTGGGACGTTAAAGTCCCACGTTACAGCAGCCAGTAACGCAGCCTAACTCTCAGCACTGTACAATCAATTGTGCTGTTCACAGTGCCCACGTTGCGTTACATTGTAACGCAGCACGTTTAAACAAAGTGCTGCATGCTGTACGTTATACTGGGCTAAGCAGCGTTAGACTGCTTGCACATGCTCAGTAATGTTGGAGGAGGAGGTCTCTCCTCCTCCTCCTCCGCGGCCAGCCACATGGCTAATTAATATTCACTGCACTGCAGAGACTCTGATAGGACTGTAGTGTTGTCCGGATCATGAACGAATCGTTCATTTGATCCGGATCTTTTTTGTGAGTCGAATCATCCGGATCATCACAATGAAAGATGCATGTCTGTCTGGAAGAAACAGGAACATACAGAATGTACAGTGCAGGGAAAGTCCTGTCCTGCTAGTCATTTCACCCAGTCTGCTTCCCTAGTAAAATGATTCAAATGATTCGGTTCAAAGATCCGGATCTTTTCAATGATCCGATTCAAATGATCCGAATCCTTAAAAAGATCCGGACTTCCCATCACTAACCTGGAACTGCTGCTTTGAGAACTGCATATAGGGTTGCCAGGTCGGCTGATGGAGAAAACCGGACAGGGGGTGGAGTTAGGGGCGGAGTCAGAAGCGCACTTTTATGTAGAGTGGGGCTAAGCAATGGGCTTTTTAAAAAATGTTTTTTACAGTATTTATATCGCACTGACATCTTCTGCAGCACATTACAGAGTACATAGCCATGTCACTAACTGTCCTCACCAGTACATGCACATAAGAGACCACTTTTCACCAGTAAATGCACATAAGAGACCGCTTTTCACCAGTAAATGCACATAATAAGAGACAGCTTTTCACCAGTAAATGCACATAAGAGACAGCTTTTCACCAGTAAATGCACATAAGAGACATCTTTTCACCACTAAATGCACATAAGAGACATCTTTTCACCACTAAATGCACATAAGAGACATCTTTTCACCACTAAATGCACATAAGAGACATCTTTTCACCACTAAATGCACATAAGAGACAGCTTTTCACCAGTAAATGCACATAATAAGAGACAGCTTTTCACCAGTAACTGCACATAATGACAAACAGCCAGTTGTCCCCAGTATATGTAGCCAGGGATATATGTGCCCAGTATATGTAGCCAGAGGTATATGTCCCCAGTATATGTAGACAGGGGAATATGTCCCCAGTATATGTAGCCAGCGGTATATGGGCTCAGTATATGTAGCCAGGGTGTATATGGGCCCAGTATATGTAGCCAGGGTGTATATGGGCCCAGTATATGTAGCCAGGGTGTATATGGGCCCAGTATATTTAGCCAGGGTGTATATGGGCCCAGTATATGTAGCCAGGGTGTATATGGGCCCAGTATATGTAGCCAGGGTGTATATGGGCCCAGTATATGTAGGCAGGTGTGTCCCCCCCCCCAGGAGGGAAGCAGTCAGCGCAGAGAAGAGGGAGAGCGGTGAAGAAGGGGGCCATCTCCCCCCCTTCGCTCACCTTAGGGTCCTCTCCCTCCCTCGCTGTCTCCTCCGATCGGTGTGTGCGGTGGCTGGCAGAGGGGCGGAACTTACCTTCCGTGTCTCCTCCGTCTGGTGACTGGTCTCGTCGCAGGCGCCGCGCGGGATGAGTTGCCACTACTCTGGTCTGATGCAGACCAGAGCAGCGGCTGCGGCACCAGAACTTCCGGCCGGCGCATGGAGCGACACGGAAGGTAAGTCCTGCCCGCTGCCAAGCGCCACCGCCAGTCAGCCACACACAGATCGGAGGAGACAGCGAGGGACGGAAAGCATCTAAGGTGAGAGAAGGGGGGGAGATGGCCCCCTTCTCCGCCGCTGCCCACCGCTTTCCCTCCACTGCGCTGCTCTCCTCCTGCTACAGGCGGCTGTCAATACTGACAGCCGCCGGAAAAGGCATAAAACCGGACATCTTAATTGTCCGGTTTAGCATGCCTTTTTGCACCGGACACAGCGGCCAAAAACCGGACTGTCCGGTCTAAAACCGGACACCTGGCAACCCTAGCTGCATAACGTGGCTCAATCTGACGTCCAACTTCAACACCACCATACGTTGCGTTAGGGGCACGTTATGCGACCATAACGTCCCCTAAAATGCAACGTCTTGGTGGGAAAGAAGCCTCAAGCAAACCATTGTGACCAGCATTGAAACTGCAGTTTCATATAAATGATTCAGTCATAACTAGAGATTGTAAATGAAATGCTAATTATTCTGGCTTGCACGCTAATGTAATGCAAATGAAATGCAGATTGGAAAATACTTCATACAATTTGGTTTAAGTTTGCAGCAATCCAAAATTGTAAGCATTTCACTGACCATATTTAGTCACAGCTAACATTATTATAACATATTTGCATTTACAAACTTATTTTTATCAGAAATAAAGTTTGCTTCAAACACACTAAATAAAACATAATCTACATTAACAAATGTATTATTAGAGATGCTATTTTTTGTATAATTTACATGTAAGCGGTATATTATGCTAAGCCAGACCCACCGAATATCATATGTCATTCATTTTTTTTTTTTTTTTTTAAAGCATAAATCCAAAAATGTGCTATTAGGAATAGGTACAGAAAAAATAATGATTCCTGGACCCAGATAGGAGCTATTATTTCCCATGGTGTTAAAACTGTGCTGCATCAGGCTTAAAGAGGAACGCCAGTGAAAATAATGTAATACAAAAAGTGCTTCATTTTTACAATAATTATGTAGAAATGATTTAGTCCATGTTTGCTCATTGTAAAATCTTTCCTCTCCCTGATTTACATTCAGATATTTATCACATGGTGACATTTTTACTGCTGGCAGGTGATGTCACTGGAAGGAGATGCTGCTTGCTTTTTAGCAGTTGGAAAAAGCTGTTATTTCCCACAAGTGCAACAAGGCTCCCACAATGTGATGTCAGTAGGTCAGTGCTGTGAGGCGCTGACATAACACTGTGGGAGGGGTTTCACCACAAAATCGGCCATACAGAGCCCGATGATGTGAAAAGGAAAAGATTTCTTATGGGAAAGGGTATCAGCTACTGATGAAGTTCAATTTTTTGTTATGGTTTCTCTTTAAGCAGCCACAAGTGTGGCATAGTTTAACTACACGTGGTCCCAAAGTGTTTAAAGAGGAACTGTAAACAAGGATTAAACTTCATTACAATCAGTAGCTGATACCCCCTTTCCCATGAAAAATCTTTACCTTTTTCGAATGATCAGGGGCGTCTTTATAGCTGATCTTGTGGTGAAACCCCTCCCGCAATGTGATGTCAGGACCTTGTCTGTGAACTTGTTGAATTGTGGGAAATAATAGCTGTTTAACATGATGCTGGGTTCTTTACAGTAAGAGTGATTAAGATGTGGAATGCAATGCCACAGGAAGTCGTTATGGCAAATTCTATACCTGCATTTAAAGAGACACTGAAGCGAGACTAAATCTCGCTTCAGCTCTCATATATAGCAGGGGCACGTGTGCCCCTGCTAAAACGCCGCTATCCCGCGGCTAAACGGGGGTCCCTTCACCCCCAACCCACCCCCGCAAAAGTTGGTCGCAAAGTTGGTCGTGAACTTTGCTTCCTGGAGGCAAGGGCTAATGGCCGCAGCCCTGCCATCGCCGCCTCTCCCCCGCCCCTCTCAGTGAAGGAAGACTGAGAGGGGCGGGGGAGAGGCGGAGATACGCGCTGACAGAGGCGTGTGGGGCAGGGCTGCGGCGGTTAGCCCTGCCCCAATGCGGAAGCGCTCCCCCGCATTACGGAGGGGATTTGGGGGGACAGGGACCCCCGTTAAGCCGCGCTATAGCGGCGTTTTAGCAGGGGCACACGTGCCCCTGCTATATATGAGGTCTGAAGCGAGATCTATTCTCGCTTCAGACTCTCTTTAAAGGGGGCTTAGATGCTTTCCTTGCGTTGAAAGACATCCATGGCTATAATTACTAGGTAATTCCCAGTAATGTTGATACAGGGATTTTATCTGATTGCCATCTGGGAAGGAATTTTTTCCCTTTTGGGGCTAATTGGACCATGCCTTGTAAAGGTTTTTCGTCTTCCTCTGGATCAACCGTTGATATGGGGATATGTGAGAGGGAGCAGGCTGGTGTTGTACTTTGTCTTCTGGTTGAACTCGATGGACGTATGTTTTTTTTTCAACCCAAATAACTATGTAACTATGGAACTGTGTATTGCACCCTCTCTCCTAATAAGTAAACAGCTGCAATGGCACTGCTGGCTTCTCTCAGGCACAACTCCGGCTAACCAGAATTAAAGTAATAATGCACTGTCAGGTACTTAAATGTAATTTAGATGCTCAAAAAGCTCTGATCCAAAAGTAGGTAAGCGTGGGATAAGGTTTCTTCCCCCATAACCCTGCCATAACAATTCTTCAGTATATTGTTATTTGTTTCCTATGATAACAATGCTAATTAATATATTATTGTTGTCATTATTATTACTTAGTATTTATGTATCCATTTTTATGTCAATGTAGCAACACCTGGGGCCGTTATTAATATGATGCCTAGAGATCCACTTTAAAATTAACATAAGAAAAAGAACTAGGAAAGGTTGGTGTAAAAAAAAAAAAAAAAGTGATAGCTTTGAGCCAGGCTAGGTTTGCGGGTTACAATTAGTATGGATCAATATGTTAGTCTTTTAGGAAGTGTCAGAATTCATTTTCATGTATGATATATGCATCAGATACTCTGCAAGATCAATGCCAAAACTCACATCTTTTTGCACAATGTTGTGTGAAGTACTGCTGCCAATGTGTGCTGTGTATTCACACAGCAGTGAGCCTCCAAATAAAGCATCTTCAATAGGAGCATCAAAGAGAAAGGCCCAACATTCCTGCCGAGTGTTGCACTGCAGTGGTTTCAGCTGACTGTACAAATACATTTGCTATGCAGTTTGGTCACAGGGTTGTGGAGCATATGCAGAAATATTACACATACTTACCTTTTTTTATTTTGGAATTAGAAGTAAATGATACATTTTAAAGTATATGACATTAAAGTATATTTTCCTGTAAAATATAAGGTTGATGTGTGTGTTTTATTAGAGTATTGTTCCAGGTACCACCATACCTTTAGTTATTTTATTGTTAATGTACTTGCCAACATATAGAGCTAAATTTATTAGTATGAATTATACAGCAGATTCATTTACTAGTGTGCTGCAAATTATAGCTTGAGAAATTGAAGCGAACCTGAGTTTTGCAGCAACCCTGAAATGAGAAAAATAGATACTTGCCTATATAGAGGGAGGGCTCTGGACCCCATAGAGCCTTCCTGGTCCTCATTATGGGACAGATCCAATTCACTGTTTCTCCTATGTTTTCTCCAAGGAAATAATTTTGTATCTATTGTTTAAATAACTTTTCAGCATTCTGCAATTGAAAATGTGCCAAAAAGTAGCTGAAAAAGTACAGTTAAAGTTATTCTGAGTATTTCCTTGCTTGCTGGTGGCTTTAAAACATTTTATCATAGGATGTGCAAACATCACGTAGGAGAAAACTTAGGAGAAAAGGTGAATTTGGACCCTATGTTCCCTCCTTTCAACTCTGTCCCCGCCCGTTCATATTTCGTGCCTTTGTGACTTCTCGGAAGGCTACGAAAGCACTTGCACCCCTGAGTGCTTCCAAAGATGGGCGCTTCTGTACTGTGCATGTACAAGCCCAGACTCGCACATACGCAGTACGGATCTAGTCGTCTCCAGAAGTACTCAGGGACTCAGGAGTTCCAAAGAGTTATTCAACCTGTAGATCAAATCATTTCAATGGGGGCACAGCAGAGGAACAAGGGCACTGCGAGATGGCAGGGAAGACTATGTCATCCACAGCCTTACCTCTACGTATCAGTCCCAATAATATAGCAGCGCTCAGATCTGAATGTCCTCCAGTGGTTCTTCTATAATATCCTCCCAGAAACATAAGATCACCCTAATCTCATTTTATCACCCTAATCTTATGTGTCCGGGAGGATATTAAAGAATACCCAGTGGACTGGGGACATTCAAATCTGAGCGCTGCTATATTATTTGGACTTGATGGTTTGAAGATTGATTGTGATCTTGATAGCAGCGATCAGGGGCGTAACTAGACATCACTGGGCCCCCCATCAAAACTTTGGATGCCCCCCCCCACCCCCCTTGCTTTCTGCACATGAAAACTGAGGACCAATGTGTTTTCCCCATGCAGATAAAAACACTTAGACTTAAAGGAAACGTCAGGCAATCTATGCTACCCCTAAATCTACTTACCCAGAGCTTCCTCCCCTTGCAGCTGACAAGTCCCTCATTGCAGCTCTGCTCCCAGTGTACAGTATACATACACACAGCCATATTATTTTACTACATGAGAGCACATGCTATATGGAGGAACAACAATGGCATGCTGAACATAAGATATAGTATTTACTGTAACTTTGGCAAAACTTTCAGAATGTCACTGATTGATACTGTTATTACAGGATCTTGGACTCCATGTGAGACAACAAGCTCTCAATGAGGCAGCAACAGTCAGACATCAATCTCCACTGACCTGTGTTGTAAAAGTAATCAGACACCATAAGCCTGTGTGTGATAATAATCTAGGAATCCTTTCAGAGTGATTGCTGAAAAGGGAAAGTCTACAACCTTTTTTTCAAAATGTGACTCCTTTGTTTGTAAGGTTGTACATGAAGTCATCAGAACTTTGCAGCAGTGAGAGACAGATGTTTTTTTTACGAACCTTAGGGAGCAGGGACAGTGTACAAATTCCAAAGTGTGTATGAGTCCTTATCTGTGTTGTAGACACATGCAGTCAATATAACAATAGTTTGAGAGCAGAATACGTTTTTTTCTCTCCATGCCCTTAGCTGCCAGTCTCTCAAACTTTTCCCCCCACGGGCCCCCTGTGGCTTCTGGGCCCCCCTGCGGAGGCATCCCTTGCAGGGTCTATTGTTACGCCCCTGGCAGCGATCCCCTATACTGAAGTGACTGTTATAATGCCTTACATTTATCTAGCTGGTCTTTATTGTGGTGGAGCCAGTGCAGTTTCTAGGCTAAAATGCACCCAGGGCGAGGGTGTAAAAATTGCGCCCCCCCCCGGAGCAAGGTATAGGTGCCCGCAGTATAGGTTAGCCAGGTCTAGTTTCACTTAGTATAGGTCCCCCCAGTATAGGTAGCTAAGAATAGGTACCCCAGTATAGGTAGTCAGGCATAGGTGAGCCAGTATAGTTGCCCCCGCTATAGGTTAGCCAGGTAGGTGCCTCCAGTATAGGTAGCCAGTATAGTTTCCCCCAGTATAGGTTAGATAGGCAGGCGCCCCCGGTATAATTTAGATAGGTAGGTGCCCCAGTACAGGTTAGCTAGGTGGGTGCCTCTAATATAGGTAGCCAGAATAGTTGCCCCCAGCATAGGTTAGATAGGTAGGTGCCCCCAGTATAGGTCATTTAGGTAGGTGTCTCCAATATAGGTAGCCAGTATAGTTGTCACCTGTATAGGCTAGCTAGGTAGGTAGGTGCCCCCAATACAGGTTAGATAAGTGCCCCCAGTATAGGTTAGATAAGTAGCTGCCCCCCAGTATAGGTTAGATAGGTAGCTGCCCCCCAGTATAGGTTAGATAGGTAGGTGCCCCCCAGTATAGGTTAGATTAGGTAGCTGCCCCCCCCCCCTTCCAGTATAGGCTAGATTAGACAGGTGCCCCCCAGTATAGGTTAGATAGGTAGCTGCCCCCCAGCATAGGTTAGATTAGGTAGGTGCCCCCCAGTATAGGTTAGATAGGTAGCTGCCCCCAGTGTAGGTTAGATAGGTAGCTGCCCCCCAGTGTAGGTTAGATTAGGTAGGTGCCCCCCAGTATAGGTTAGATAGGTAGTTGCCCCCCAGTGTAGGTTAGATTAGGTAAGTGCCCCTGAGTATAGGTTAGATTAGGTAGCTGCCCCCCAGCGTAGGTTAGATTAGGTAGGTGCCCCCCAGTATAGGTAGCTGCCCCCCAGTGTTGGTTAGATAGGTAGCTGCCCCGCAGTGTAGGTTAGATTAGGTAGATGCCCCCCAGGATAGGTTAGATAGGTAGCTGCCCCCCAGCATAGGTTAGATTAGGTAGGTGCCCCCCAGGTTAGGTAGCTGCCCCCCAGTGTTGGTTAGATAGGTAGCTGCCCCCCAGCGTAGATTAGATTAGGTAGGTGCCCCCCAGGATAGGTTAGATAGGTAGCTGCCCCCCAGCGTAGGTTAGATTAGGTAGGTGCCCCCCAGGATAGTTTAGATAGGTAGCTGCCCCCCAGCGTAGGTTAGATTAGGTAGGTGCCCCCCAGGATAGGTTAGATAGGTAGCTGCCCCCCAGTGTAGGTTAGATTAGGTAGGTGCCCCCCAGCGTAGATTAGATTAGGTAGGTGCCCCCCAGGATAGGTTAGATAGGTAGCTGCCCCCCAGCGTAGGTTAGATTAGGTAGGTGCCCCCCAGGATAGGTTAGATAGGTAGCTGCCCCCCAGCATAGGTTAGATTAGGTAGGTTGTACATGAAGTCATCAGAACTTTGCAGCAGTGAGAGACAGATGTTTTTTTTTACGAACCTTAGGGAGCAGGGACAGTGTACAAATTCCAAAGTGTGTATGAGTCCTTATCTGTGTTGTAGACACATGCAGTCAATATAACAATAGTTTGAGAGCAGAATACGTTTTTTTCTCTCCATGCCCTTAGCTGCCAGTCTCTCAAACTTTTCCCCCCACGGGCCCCCTGTGGCTTCTGGGCCCCCCTGCGGAGGCATCCCTTGCAGGGTCTATTGTTACGCCCCTGGCAGCGATCCCCTATACTGAAGTGACTGTTATAATGCCTTACATTTATCTAGCTGGTCTTTATTGGGGTGGAGCCAGTGCAGTTTCTAGGCTAAAATGCACCCAGGGCGAGGGTGTAAAAATTGCGCCCCCCACGGAGCAAGGTATAGGTGCCCGCAGTATAGGTTAGCCAGGTCTAGTTTCACTTAGTATAGGTCCCCCCAGTATAGGTAGCTAAGAATAGGTACCCCAGTATAGGTAGCCAGGCATAGGTGAGCCAGTATAGTTGCCCCCGCTATAGGTTAGCCAGGTAGGTGCCTCCAGTATAGGTAGCCAGTATAGTTGCCCCCAGTATAGGTTAGATAGGCAGGCGCCCCCGGTATAATTTAGATAGGTAGGTGCCCCAGTACAGGTTAGCTAGGTGGGTGCCTCTAATATAGGTAGCCAGAATAGTTGCCCCCAGCATAGGTTAGATAGGTAGGTGCCCCCAGTATAGGTTATTTAGGTAGGTGTCTCCAATATAGGTAGCCAGTATAGTTGTCATCTGTATAGGCTAGCTAGGTGGGTAGGTGCCCCCAATACAGGTTAGATAAGTGCCCCCAGTATAGGTTAGATAAGTAGCTGCCCCCCAGTATAGGTTAGATAGGTAGCTGCCCCCCAGTATAGGTTAGATAGGTAGGTGCCCCCCAGTATAGGTTAGATTAGGTAGCTGCCCCCCCCCCCCCTTCCAGTATAGGCTAGATTAGACAGGGGCCCCCCAGTATAGGTTAGATAGGTAGCTGCCCCCCAGCATAGGTTAGATTAGGTAGGTGCCCCCCAGTATAGGTTATATAGGTAGCTGCCCCCAGTGTAGGTTAGATAGGTAGCTGCCCCCCAGTGTAGGTTAGATTAGGTAGGTGCCCCCCAGTATAGGTTAGATAGGTAGTTGCCCCCCAGTGTAGGTTAGATTAGGTAAGTGCCCCTGAGTATAGGTTAGATTAGGTAGCTGCCCCCCAGCGTAGGTTAGATTAGGTAGGTGCCCCCCAGTATAGGTAGCTGCCCCCCAGTGTTGGTTAGATAGGTAGCTGCCCCGCAGTGTAGGTTAGATTAGGTAGGTGCCCCCCAGGATAGGTTAGATAGGTAGCTGCCCCCCAGCATAGGTTAGATTAGGTAGGTGCCCCCAGGATAGGTAGCTGCCCCCCAGTGTTGGTTAGATAGGTAGCTGCCCCCCAGCGTAGATTAGATTAGGTAGGTGCCCCCCAGGATAGGTTAGATAGGTAGCTGCTCCCCAGCGTAGGTTAATTAGGTAGGTGCCCCCCAGGATAGGTTAGATAGGTAGCTGCCCCCCAGCGTAGGTTAGATTAGGTAGGTGCCCCCCAGGATAGGTTAGATAGGTAGCTGCCCCCCAGTGTAGGTTAGATTAGGTAGGTGCCCCCCAGCGTAGATTAGATTAGGTAGGTGCCCCCCAGGATAGGTTAGATAGGTAGCTGCCCCCCAGCGTAGGTTAGATTAGGTAGGTGCCCCCCAGGATAGGTTAGATAGGTAGCTGCCCCCCAGCGTAGGTTAGATTAGGTAGGTGCCCCCCAGGATAGGTTAGATAGGTAGCTGCCCCCCAGCGTAGGTTAGATTAGGTAGGTGCCCCCCAGGATAGGTTAGATAGGTAGCTGTCCCCCATAATGGAGGGGGGGAAGCACCGTAGCTGCGGGGAGGGCAACCCTCCCTCTCCCGGGCCGCCCTCCGTGCTCCCCCCTCAGATGTATAGTGAGCAGCAGCAGCCAGGGAGGGAGCGCTGTATACAACATACCTCCCTGGCTCCAAGCGCTGCTCTCTCGCCGCCGGTCTTCTCCCATCTGCCTACACGCGTATACATACGCTGCTTCCGGCTAAACAGGAAGCAGCGTGTGTATAAGCGTGTATGCAGAGAGAAGAAGACCGGCGGCGAGAGAGCAGCGCTTGGGGCCAGGGAGGTATGTTGTATACAGCGCTCCCTCCCTGGCTGCTGCTGCTCACTATACATCTGAGGGGGGAGCACGGAGGGCGCCCCGGGAGAGGGAGGGAGAGGTCGGGCTGCCCTCCCCGCGGCTACGGTGCTTCCCCCCTCCATTACAGCGCCCCCCTCCCAACAGCGCCCCGGGCGGTGGCACGCCCCGCACGGGGCTAGAAACGGGCATGGGTGGAGCACAACCCTTTAAGCATAAAATTGGATTTTTCTTACCTCTGCATGGGTGAGTATTTATATATTTTATTATTATTTTTTTTATGACTTAGGGTTGCTTTTAAATTGTGCTCTATACGCTCAATATGCTGTCTATTGTCACCAGCTCTAGTCATGTAATGTTGGCGACAGGATCAGTGATCACTGGAATGACAGTTGGCCAATAAGAGCAGCTTAGTAGGGTAGGAAAGGGTAGCTAAAATGTACTACTTGGGCCTGAGTTTCACTGGATAATCAGAAACTGGTTCACCTTAAGTGCATGCATGAAATACGGTACATCCTTTATAGAACTCTGATTTGGAAAGCACAGGTAAAGAACAAATTCTGCACAAGGTTTTCCAGTTAGAATAATCTGATGTATGCACACACTGTTTCAAACAAAGTATAAAATGATCTTCACTGCACAAAACAGAAAAAAAAAAGATCTATGGCACATGCTGATACATTTCATTTAAATAGAGTTTTAACTGTAATAATATGTCTCTCCTCTCTGTATTTTAAAGAACATATTCAGGCACTCCTAATTCTCTTTGATTCAGCTATCATATGCAAGGGCTTGTGCTTGTGAGAAACTGTACCAGTATTTTGAAAAATGGAATTCAAAGAAAGTTTCTGAATTTGCAAACTGCGGTTCTCTATTATGCATGCTGTATTTTGTTTGTCTCATACAATGTATAACCATATCACAAAGTTTGAAAAGTCTTGGGAGACAATAAAGCCCAGCAGTAGCTGAATGTCTGGAGGCACTAGAATTAGTTGAATACAATTCTGATTATTTACTAATGACTGATTTTGTGGCCTCATCTGAGTTCTAGTGTTGGGCGAACAGTGTTCGCCACTTTTCGGGTTCTGCAGAATATCACCCTGTTCGGGTGATGTTCGAGTTCGGCCGAACACCTGATGGTGTTCGGCCAAACCGTTCAGCCACATGGCCGAACTAAGAGCGCATGGCCGAACGTTCCCCGAACGTTCGGCTAGCGCTGTGATTGGCCGAACGGGTCACGTGGTTCGGACCCGAACGCGCTCTGATTGGCCGAACTGTCACGTGGTTCGGGTAAATAAATACCCGAACCACGTCATATTTCCGCCATTTGTCTGTGGGTTTAGCTTTGGGTAGGCAGGCAGGGTAGTTCGCACTCCAGCCACGCTAGCCAGGGTCCCCCCAGTCATTGTGTCGCTGCTGGGAATAGTAGTACACCGCTCGCTCAGCATTCTGTTTACTGCCACTCTGTGTACCTCGCTCAGCCACACTATATAGCATTCTGTTTACTGTTCTGTGTCTGCTGGGAATAGTAGTACACCGCTCGCTCAGCCACACTATATAGCATTCTGTTTACTGCCACTCTGTGTACCTCGCTCAGCCACACTATATAGCATTCTGTTTACTGCCACTCTGTGTCTGCTGGGAATAGTAGTACACCGCTCGCTCAGCCACACTATATAGCATTGTGTTTACTGCCACTCTGTGTACCTCGCTCAGCCACACTATATAGCATTCTGTTTACTGCCACTCTGTGTCTGCTGGGAATAGTAGTACACCGCTCACCCGCCACTGTATAGCATTGTGCTCTGTGTCGCTGCTGGGAATAGTGGTACACCGCTCACCCGCCACTGTATAGCATTGTGCTCTGTGTCGCTGCTGGGAATAGTGGTACACCGCTCACCCACCACTGTATAGCATTGTGCTCTGTGTCGCTGCTGGGAATAGTGGTACACCGCTCACCCGCCACTGTATAGCATTGTGCTCTGTGTCGCTGCTGGGAATAGTGGTACACCGCTCAGCCACACTATATAGCATTCTGTTTACTGTTCTGTGTCTGCTGGGAATAGTAGTACACCGCTCGCTCAGCCACACTATATAGCATTGTGTTTACTGCCACTCTGTGTACCTCGCTCAGCCACACTATTTAGCATTGTGTTTACTGCCACTCTGTGTCTTCTGGGAATAGTAGTACACCGCTCACCCGCCACTGTATAGCATTGTGCTCTGTGTCGCTGCTGGGAATAGTGGTATACCGCTCACCCGCCACTGTATAGCATTGTGCTCTGTGTCGCTGCTGGGAATAGTGGTACACCGCTCACCCGCCACTGTATAGCATTGTGCTCTGTGTCGCTGCTGGGAATAGTGGTACACCGCTCACCCGCCACTGTATAGCATTGTGCTGTGTGTCGCTGCTGGGAATAGTGGTACACCGCTCAGCCACACTATATAGCATTCTGTTTACTGTTCTGTGTCTGCTGGGAATAGTAGTACACCGCTCGCTCAGCCACACTATATAGCATTCTGTTTACTGCCACTCTGTGTACCTCGCTCAGCCACACTATATAGCATTCTGTTTACTGTTCTGTGTCTGCTGGGAATAGTAGTACACTGCTCGCTCAGCCACACTATATAGCATTCTGTTTACTGCCACTCTGTGTACCTCGCTCAGCCACACTATATAGCATTCTGTTTACTGCCACTCTGTGTCTGCTGGGAATAGTAGTACACCACTCACCCACCACTGTATAGCATTGTGCTCTGTGTCGCTGCTGGGAATAGTGGTACACCGCTCACCCGCCACTGTATAGCATTGTGCTCTGTGTCGCTGCTGGGAATAGTGGTACACCGCTCACCCGCCACTGTATAGCATTGTGCTCTGTGTCGCTGCTGGGAATAGTGGTACTGTATAGCATTTCTGTACTGCCACTGTACTGCTGCCAGTCAGCGTGTACTGTAAGGATAAGTGAAATGAGGAAGAAATCCGGTGAAAGAGGGAGGGGCAAAGGAAGAGGTGTTTCCCCTGACGGTTCACATACAGGCCACTGGGGAGCACTCAAGAAAACCCACTCAATTCCGCCCATGTTGTCCAGGACAACAACCCTCACAAATCCAAAAGAACAGGACCAGATAATTACTTGGATGACCTCTCAAGCGTCCAGCAGTGGGTTAAGCAGCACCAGCACATCACGCACGAGGTCCGAGTCCTCAGCCAGTTACAAGGAGCCAGTGGGCACAAAGCTGACACAACCGGCAGCGACACCACGCACACAACTGCCAGATAACCAGTCCGATGAATTACCTCAGGACACAATGGGGTATTCGCAGGAGCTATTCCCAGCCCAACAAACTTCCACCTTTCAAAGGTCAATGGAGGAACAGCCAGAAATGTTGTGCCTGGATTCACAACCATTAACTGTGGGAAATGCACCGCGCACTTAAATACAAGGCGAGTCCGAGGAGGACTCGGAAACCCAAATCCCAGAGCAAGTTGGGCAGGAGGGGTTGCAATTGCAGGAGGTCGGCCGACAAGATCTGGAAGACGACGTTGGAGTGAGCTGCGCAGAGGTTGTTCTGGGGAGCTCTACTCCACGGCGGCGGCCCCCCACAATGACATATGACGAGTTTCAGGAGATGGAAGAGGAGGGTATGGACAATGTGGACAGAGACCCAGATTTTGTTTGTGAACGAGAACATCGCCGTCGTAGCAGCAGCACAGATGAGTCTGTTGAAGAACCCACTGCTGCACGAGTTCGCCTTGTGCCACAAGGTAGGCGGCGCGCAATTTCAGGCACCACAAGCGTGGAAGTTCAAGTGAGAGGCAAAAGAGGAGCAAACAGAAATCGCCAGCAAGGCAGGTGCTCCAAAGTCTGGGCTTTCTTTGAAGACTGCACTGAGGATGTTACCATGGCGATTTGCAAGGTGTGCAAGACCCGCCTGAGCAGGGGGAAAAGTATTAACAACCTCTCCACCACCAGCATGAGCCGCCACATGCTATCCAAACATCCCACTCTGTGGGCAAACGCGGCAGGACAGGGTACCAGCAACACTGCCTCCCTTGGGTTCACCAGACTCACCACCAGACCCGCCTCAGCAGCAGCAGTAGCCCAGCCATTGCGTGGTTCACAACATTCACAAACATCAGACGACGCTGACACTGTCACTTTCCGGAGTAGTGCTCTTGAGGTCTCCCAGTGTTCATCAAACACAACAACCAACAGCCCTTCCGTGTGCAGCGCTACGGTTCAGTTGTCTGTGTCAGAGATGTTTGAGCGCAAGAGGAAATTGCCAGCAAATGACCCCCGGGCCGTGGCAGTAACAGCCAGCATAGCCAAGCTTCTGGCCTGTGAAATGCTGCCATATCGAGTGGTGGAGACAAACAGCTTCAAGGGCATGATGTCAGTGGCCATCCCACGTTACTTGGTTCCCAGCCGCTACCACTTTGCGCGCTCTGCAGTGCCTGAGTTGCATGAGCACGTGGTCAGCAAAATAACCCGAAGCTTGAAGAATGCCGTTGCCTGCAAGGTTCACCTCACCACTGACACCTGGACGAGTGGGTTCGGCCAGGGTCGATACATCTCCCTTACCGCGCACTGGGTGAACCTTGTGGAGCCTGGCAGCGATTCCTCACCTGCTACGGCGCGGGTGTTGCCCACGCCGCAAACGACTGCACCGCCGTCCCTCCCACTGGATAACAACAGCAGCACCTACCTCTCTGACTCCTTCTCCTCCAACGCATCTCAAAGCTGTACCTCATCCAGAAACGCTAACCCAGCAGCAGTAGGATCGTGGAAGCAGTGCAGCACAGCTGTTGGCATGCGTCAGCAAGCGTTGCTGAAGTTGATCTGCCTTGGGGATAAGCAGCACACAGGGGAGGAAATTTGGAAGGGAATAAAGGAACAGACGGATTTGTGGCTGGCACCGCTGGATCTGAAACCGGGCATGGTTGTGTGTGATAATGGGAGTAATCTCATTCGCGCTTTAAGGTTGGCTAAGCTGACACACATCCCTTGCCTGGCGCACGTGATGAACCTAGTAGTTCAGCGGTTCCTGAGGACATACCCAGGCGTGGCCGATCTTCTGTTGCGTCGAGTGGCCAAACATTGTAGAAATTCCAGTACTGCTTCGGGGGCACTCGCCAAGATGCAGGAGCGCTTCAATCTCCCCCACCATCGCTTGCTGTGTGATGTCCCTACGCGCTGGAATTCTACGCTGCACATGCTAGCCCGCTTTTGTGAGCAGAAGAGTGCAGTGGTCCAGTACATGACGGCGCAGTACCGAGGCGCATCCGGACAGCTGCCAAGCTCTGTGGATCCGATTGGGCCAACATGTTGGACCTCTGCCAAGTCCTCCAAAATTTTGAGCAATCCACGTTGCTTGTGAGCAGTGACAACTCTTCAGTCAGCATTACCATACCACTGCTGTGTTTACTGAAGAGGTCAATGTTGAAAATCAAGGAAACAGCTGTCATGATGCAACTGGGGGAATCTGAAGGAGAAAACCATCAGCGTGATGGTACCAACATCAGGCCATCTGCCTCAGGGAACGCTGGCCCCAGCAGCTATGACGAAGAAGAGGAGGAGGAACAGCTGGAGTTGGAGCAGGAATTTCATGCCACCACTGACGAGGGCCAGAGCGGTGCATGTTGGACTTCCACAATTCAGCGCAAATGGTCAGCAGAAGCAGACCAGGAGGAAGGTGACGACTATGATGCATCACAACAACTATCACAACGCTCACAAGAGGATGATGAGGATTCTGGTAGGACTCTGGCACACATGGCTCAATTCATGCTAGACTGCATTGAACGTGACCCACACATTGTGCGCATTCTGGACAACACCAATTACTGAGTTTATACCCTTCTGGATCCACGGTACAAACACAATGTTCCAAAACTGCTTGAAGAAAGAGTCAGACAGGTCAAAATGGAAGAATACCAGCAGGCCCTTGTGGAGACTTTAGAGAGGAGATTGACATCCTCCCCCTCCTCTAGCCAGTTGTACGCCGACAGAGTGACTTCCGCAAACCCAGGATGACCAGGAGGGCAGCAAACAACGCAAGCCGCAGCTAGTGCCCAAAAGGGAATGGTATCGGCAGTGTCCTTGGAGTGGGAACAGCCCACTGAACAGCAAGCGTGCAGATCCACCTCCAACACCGATCGCCTGGAGAACATGGTCAAGGACTACATGTCAGATGACGTAGCTGTGTCGAACAATCCATCTGCACCCTTCAACTATTGGGTATCGAAGCTAGACACCTGGCACGAACTGGCAATGTACGCAATAGAGGTGCTGGCTTGCCCGGCAGCCAGCGTTATGTCGGAACGCTGTTTCAGTGCTGCCGGAGGCATCGTCACAGATCGGCGTATCCGCCTCTCCACAGAAAATGCAGACCGTCTGACTCAAATTAAAATGAATCAATCCTGGATTGGAAATGACTACGCAACACTCCAGGACCCCAACCAAGTAACATGACCAATGAACATCTGGGATGGTGTAGCGTTTCCGGTCCCTGTTTATTGAACCTCTCATCTGTATTACATTTATGACTGCATGGCGGCAAAAAGCATTGCTGCTATATCCGCACGCTTTTTGTCCTCATGCAAGGCCTGGGTTGTTGTGTCTCAAAAAGCATGGCCTTCTCCTCCTGCGCCTCCTCCTGTTCCATCACGTCTGCTGCTGCTGGGTTAGCGTTGCTGCGTGGTCCCTGTTTATTGAACCACTTATCTTTATTACATTTATGACTGCATGGCGGTACAAAGCATGCTATCCGCACGCTTCTTGTCCTCATGCAAGGCCTGGGTTGTTGTGTCTCACAAAGCGTGGCCTTCTCCTCCTGCGCCTCCTCCTGTTCCATCACGTCTGCTGCTGCTGGGTTAGCGTTGCCGCGTGGTCCCTGTTTATTGAACCACTTATCTTTATTACATTTATGACTGCATGGCGGTACAAAGCATGCTATCCGCACGCTTCTTGTCCTCATGCAAGGCCTGGGTTGTTGTTAGTGTTGGGCGAACATCTAGATGTTTGGGTTCGGGCCGAACAGGCCGAACATGGCCGCGATGTTCGGGTGTTCAACCCGAACTCCGAACATAATGGAAGTCAATGGGGACCCGAACTTTTGTGCTTTGTAAAGCCTCCTTACATGCTACATACCCCAAATTTACAGGGTATGTGCACCTTGGGAGTGGGTACAAGAGGAAACAAAATTTAGCAAAAAGAGCTTATAGTTTTTGAGAAAATAGATTTTAAAGTTTCAAAGGGAAAACTGTCTTTTAAATGCGGGAAATGTCTGTTTTCTTTGCACAGGTAACATGCTTTTTGTCGGCATGCAGTCATAAATGTAATACATATAAGAGGTTCCAGGAAAAGGGACCGGTAATGCTAACCCAGCAGCAGCACACGTGATGGAACAGGAGGAGGGTGGCACAGGAGGAGAAGGCCACGCTTTGAGACACAACAACCCAGGCCTTGCATGAGGACAAGAAGCGTGCGGATAGCAATTTGCATTTTGTCGCCATGCAGTCATAAATGTAATACAGATGAGAGGTTCAATAAACAGGGACCGGAAACGCTAACCCATCACAGATGTTCATTGTTCATGTTACTTGGTTGGGGTCCGGGAGTGTTGCGTAGTCGTTTCCAATCCAGGATTGATTCATTTTAATTTGAGTCAGACGGTCTGCATTTTCTGTGGAGAGGCGGATACGCCGCCGATCTGTGACGATGCCTCCGGCAGCACTGAAACAGCGTTCCGACATAACGCTGGCTGCCGGGCAAGCCAGCACCTCTATTGTGTACATTGCCAGTTTGTGCCAGGTGTCTAGCTTCGATACCCAATAGTTGAAGGGTGCAGATGGATTGTTCAACACAGCTACGCCATCTGACATGTAGTCCTTAACCATCTTCTCCAGGCGATCGGTGTTGGAGGTGGATCTGCACGCTTGCTGTTCTGTGTGCTGCTGCATGGGTGTCAGAAAATGTTCCCACTCCAAGGACACTGCCGATACCATTCCCTTTTGGGCACTAGCTGCGGCTTGTGTTGTTTGCTGCCCTCCTGGTCGTCCTGGGTTTGCGGAAGTCAGTCTGTCGGCGTACAACTGGCTAGAGGAGGGGGAGGATGTCAATCTCCTCTCTAAAGTCTCCACAAGGGCCTGCTGGTATTCTTCCATTTTGACCTGTCTGGCTCTTTCTTCAAGCAGTTTTGGAACATTGTGTTTGTACCGTGGATCCAGAAGGGTATAAACCCAGTAATTGGTGTTGTCCAGAATGCGCACAATGCGTGGGTTGCGTTCAATGCAGTCCTAGGCCGAAGAGGTCATAGCCTAGGGTCACAAAACCTGTTTATTTGGGCAATTTCAATGGTGGCGAGTCTGACGTACATAAATCGCAGCAATAGCCGTTAGCAACGTCTGAATCTCACGAAATGTCTCATGCAGGTAGAAGACATATTGTTAGACTTGGGCTCCAAAGATGGGTTCCCTACATCTCTGCAAACCAGAGTTACAGGGCTCCAAATTTGGTAAAATCCCCCATAGGCTTTCATTGGGCCTCCTATTTACAGTTCCAAAATCTCACATCTTTTCAAAGGGCAATTACTCAGCAGTGGCACATTTTCTAGCATTGTAGGGACCCTTAGGGGGTACATGACTGGTGAGTTTCGGGCCCCTAGGCCAAAGAGGTCATAGCCTAGGGTCACAAAAACCTGTTTATTTGGGCTATTTCAATGGTAGTGATGGTGACGTACATAAATCGCAGCAATGGCCGTTAGCAAAGTCTGAATCTCACGAAATGTCTCATGCAGGTAGAAGACATATTGTTAGACTTGGATTCCAAAGATGGGGTCCCTACATCTCTGCAAACCAGAGTTACAGGGGTCCAAAATTGGTAAAATCCCCCATAGGATTTCATTGCCTCCCTATTTCACTTTCCAAAATCTCACATCTTTTCAAAGGGCAATGGCTCAGCAGTACCAAATTTTCTAGCATTGTAGGGACCCTTAGGGGGAACATGACTGGTGAGTTTCTGGCCCCTAGGCCGAAGAGGTCATAGCCTAGGGTCACAAAAACCTGTTTATTTGGGCTATTTCAATGGTGGTGATGGTGACGTACATAAATCGCAGCAATGGCCGTTAGCAAAGTCTGAATCTCACGAAATGTCTCATGCAGGTAGAAGACATATTGTTAGACTTGGATTCCAAAGATGGGGTCCCTACATCTCTGCAAACCAGAGTTACAGGGGTCCAAAATTGGTAAAATCCCCCATAGGCTTTCATTGGGCCTCCTATTTACCGTTCCAAAATCTCACACCATTTCAAAGGGCAATGGCTCAGCAGTGGCAAAACTCACCAGTCATGATCCCCCTAAGGGTCCCTACAATGCTAGAAAATTTGGTACTGCTGAGCCATTGCCCTTTGAAAAGATGTGAGATTTTGGAAAGTGAAATAGGGAGGCAATGAAATCCTATGGGGGATTTTACCAATTTTGGACCCCTGTAACTCTGGTTTGCAGAGATGTAGGGACCCCATCTTTGGAATCCAAGTCTAACAATATGTCTTCTACCTGCATGAGACATTTCGTGAGATTCAGACTTTGCTAACGGCCATTGCTGCGATTTATGTACGTCACCATCACTACCATTGAAATAGCCCAAATAAACAGGTTTTTGTGACCCTAGGCTATGACCTCTTTGGCCTAGGGGCCCGAAACTCACCAGTCATGTTCCCCCTAAGGGTCCCTACAATGCTAGAAAATGTGCCACTGCTGAGTAATTGCCCTTTGAAAAGATGTGAGATTTTGGAACTGTAAATAGGAGGCCCAATGAAAGCCTATGGGGGATTTTACCAAATTTGGAGCCCTGTAACTCTGGTTTGCAGAGATGTAGGGAACCCATCTTTGGAGCCCAAGTCTAACAATATGTCTTCTACCTGCATGAGACATTTCGTGAGATTCAGACGTTGCTAACGGCTATTGCTGCGATTTATGTACGTCAGACTCGCCACCATTGAAATTGCCCAAATAAACAGGTTTTGTGACCCTAGGCTATGACCTCTTCGGCCTAGGACTGCATTGAACGCAACCCACGCATTGTGCGCATTCTGGACAACACCAATTACTGGGTTTATACCCTTCTGGATCCACGGTACAAACACAATGTTCCAAAACTGCTTGAACAAAGAGCCAGACAGGTCAAAATGGAAGAATACCAGCAGGCCCTTGTGGAGACTTTAGAGAGGAGATTGACATCCTCCCCCTCCTCTAGCCAGTTGTACGCCGACAGACTGACTTCCGCAAACCCAGGACGACCAGGAGGGCAGCAAACAACACAAGCCGCAGCTAGTGCCCAAAAGGGAATGGTATCGGCAGTGTCCTTGGAGTGGGAACATTTTCTGACACCCATGCAGCAGCACACAGAACAGCAAGCGTGCAGATCCACCTCCAACACCGATCGCCTGGAGAAGATGGTCAAGGACTACATGTCAGATGGCGTAGCTGTGTTGAACAATCCATCTGCACCCTTCAACTATTGGGTATCGAAGCTAGACACCTGGCACAAACTGGCAATGTACACAATAGAGGTGCTGGCTTGCCCGGCAGCCAGCGTTATGTCGGAACGCTGTTTCAGTGCTGCCGGAGGCATCGTCACAGATCGGCGGCGTATCCGCCTCTCCACAGAAAATGCAGACCGTCTGACTCAAATTAAAATGAATCAATCCTGGATTGGAAACGACTACGCAACACTCCCGGACCCCAACCAAGTAACATGAACAATGAACATCTGTGATGGGTTAGCGTTTCCGGTCCCTGTTTATTGAACCTCTCATCTGTATTACATTTATGACTGCATGGCGACAAAATGCAAATTGCTATCCGCACGCTTCTTGTCCTCATGCAAGGCCTGGGTTGTTGTGTCTCAAAGCGTGGCCTTCTCCTCCTGCGCCACCCTCCTCCTGTTCCATCACGTGTGCTGCTGCTGGGTTAGCGTTACCGGTCCCTTTTCCTGGAACCTCTTATATGTATTACATTTATGACTGCATGCCGACAAAAAGCATGTTACCTGTGCAAAGAAAACAGACATTTCCCGCATTTAAAAGAAAGTTTTCCCTTTGAAACTTTAAAATCGATTTTCTCAAAAACTATAAGCTCTTTTTGCTAATTTTTTTTCCTCTTGTACCCACTCCCAAGGTGCACATACCCTGTAAATTTGGGGTATGTAGCATATAAGGAGGCTTTACAAAGCACGAAAGTTCGGGTCCCCATTGACTTCCATTATGTTCGGAGTTCGGCCATGTTCGGCCCGAACCCGAACATCTAGATGTTCGCCCAACACTACACGTGACCCGTTCGGCCAATCACAGCGCTAGCCGAACGTTCGGGTAATGTTCGGCCATGCGCTCTTAGTTCGGCCATATGGCCGAACAGTTTGGCCGAACACCATCAGGTGTTCGGCCGAACCCGAACATCACCCGAACAGGGTGATGTTCTGCAGAACCCGAACAGTGGCGAACACTGTTCGCCCAACACTAGTTGTTGTGTCTCACAAAGCGTGGCCTTCTCCTCCTGCGCCTCCTCCTGTTCCATCACGTCTGCTGCTGCTGGGTTAGCGTTGCCGCGTGGTCCCTGTTTATTGAACCACTTATCTTTATTACATTTATGACTGCATGGCGGTACAAAGCATGATATCCGCACGCTTCTTGTCCTCATGCAAGGCCTGGGTTGTTGTGTCTCAAAGCGTGGCCTTCTCCTCCTGCGCCTCCTCCTGTTCCATCACGTGTGCTGCTGCTGGTGCTGGGTTAGCGTTACCGGTCCCTTTTCGTGGAACCTCTTCTCTGTATTACATTTATGACTGCATGGCGAAAAAAAGCATGTTACCTGTGCAAAGAAACATGACATTTTCCACATTTAAAAGACAGTTTTTCCTTTGAAACTTTACAATCAATTTTCTCAAAAACTATAAGCTCTTTTTCAAATATTTTTTTTCCTCTTGTACCCACTCCCAAGGTGCACATACCCTGCTAATTTGGGGTATGTAGCATGTAAGGAAGCTTTACAAAGCACGAAAGTTCGGGTCCCCATTGACTTCCATTATGTTCGGAGTTCGGCGCGAACACCCGAACATCGCGGCGATGTTCGGCGAACGTTCGCGAACCCGAACATCTAGGTGTTCGCCCAACACTACTGAGTTCATAGAAAGCTATGAACTGGGTTTTAGCATATTCATTGTCATTTTGTTTGGAACCCTACTTGTTGATTGCAAGAGGTACATTTAAAGCGGACCTAAACTCAGAACTTCCTCTTTGCTGTAAAAGATAAGCAATAACATAATTACCTTAAAAGAAAAAACATTTATTTGTTACAGTTGATAAAAATCCTGCAATAAATCCGCAGTGTCTACATCCTGCTTTCATGGAAGCAGACATAGGGCTTGATTCACAAAGCGGTGATAACTCAGTTATCACGCCTAAAAGACTTTAGGCGTGATAAGCGGTGCAAAGCTGAGTTATCACCGATTTGTGCTGCTCTTCGCGTGAAGCTCCCGCGCGCAAAGTCCCATAGGGCTCAATGGACGCTGCGCGCGAAGCACGGCACACTGCGCGCGCAGCGCGGTGCGCTACGCGCGCAAAACTTTGCGCGCGGGAGATCGCGCGAGTTTCTTCTTATCACTCCTAAACTGAGTTTAGGCGTGATAAAGGGCTTTTCACAGGCGTGCAAACACTTTGCACCGCTTTGTGAATCAAGCCCATAGGGTTAACATTGTGTGCTTACAAATTAGCTGCTCTGCCAAGGCAGCCAGCTGACACAGCTGAGAGATCAAATTGCACTTGTGATTTGTCAACGATAAGGGTAAATTAGACAGGCTAAACTCTCTAAATACATACAGGGTGCATTTTTCTCCTTTTACTTCCGGCCTGTGCAAGAGTTCAGGTCCACTTTAACCACTTGCCGACCACGCACTCATACCGCGCGTCGGCAAAGTGGCAGCTGCAGGACCAGCGACGCAGTTCTGCGTCGCCAGCTGCAGCCTAATTAATCAGGAAGCAGGCTAAATGTAAACACAAGCAGAAATAATCCGCTTTGTTTACATTCGTACAACGCTGCTAACAGTAGCAGCGTTGTACCAGATCAGCGATCCCCGGCCAATCAGCGGCCGGGGATCGCAGTCACATGACAGGCAGGAGCCTGTTAGAGGCTGCACAGGACAGATCCGTTCCTGTGCAGCCTCGGATCTCCGGGGAAGGGAGGGAGGGGGGGAATTTCGCCTGCGGAGGGGGGCTTTGAGGTGCCCCCCCCGCAACACACAGGCAGGCAGGAGCGATCAGACCCCCCCTGCACATCATCCCCCTAGTGGGGAAAAAAGGGGGCGATCTGGTCACTCTGCCTGCACCCTGATCTGTGCTGGGGGCTGTACAGCCCACCCAGCACAGATCAGCTAAATCAGCGCTGGTCCTTAAGGGGGGGTAAAGGGTGGGTCCTCAAGTGGTTAATATACATACACAGCACTACACATTAACATTGCAGACTTTGGATGTCCTGCCTGCTTCTGGCTCTTCTGGTAGTCTTAGACTTGATTGACGAATCAGCTGATTTCGGCGCGCGGCTCTGAGAGCTGAGCGTTGAAACTGGGCGCCATCATAGCAGCAATGCTATGATGCGCAACCCGTGTAGCGGTAATTCGGGGCTCTGGCGGCTGCCAGATCCCAAATTACATCTCCCTTCGAGTCGTGACAACTCGGAGGGGGAATACAATACAATACAATACAATACAATAACATTTCTATAGCGCTTTTCTCCCATAGGACTCAAAGCGCTTAGGCTCTCTCAGATTCAGTAATTAGTAGGATGAAGTATTCACACAACAAAAGTTATATTTCTGCAAATGCCAAACTGAACAGGTGGGTTTTCAGTCTGGATTTAAACACGTCCAGGGATGGAGCTGTCCTGATCTGTTGAGGTAAGGAGTTCCAAAACGTAGGGGCAGCATGACAGAAGGCTCTGGGACCAAAAGTTTCCAAGTGGACTCTGGGTATGACTAGATTATTAGAACCTGTTGATCTGAGAATGCGGGGATTGCTACGCTGCTGCAACATATCTTTCATGTATCCAGGGCCTAAATTATTCAGGGATTTAAATGTCAGTAGGCCGATCTTGAATAGGACCCTCCATTCTATAGGTAGCCAGTGAAGGGAGTGCAGGACTGGCGTTATGTGGCAGTGACGGGGTTGGTTGGTTAGCAGTCTGGCAGCAGTATTCTGTATCAGCTGTAGTCGGTACAAGGCCTTTTTTGGAAGGCCAGTGTAGAGAGCATTGCAGTAGTCCAGTCGAGATGTGATGAAGGCGTGGACTAAGGTTGGCAGATCTTCTGGGGGTATGAGGTGCTTGATGTTTGCTGAATAGTATTTTACGCCACCTCGGAGTTTAGCGGCAGCCAGGAGAGCCTTCTTTCGGCTCTCGCCATGCCGAACTGAGCGGCGCCGATATGACATGAACCCCTTTATTGATTATACTGTATATATACAAGAGAGTGTATGGGAGTTATACCTTTTCTTGAATTACTTCTTGTTCTTCGTTTCACCGCAGTTGTTCCTAGCTACACGGGGGTGGATTCATTGTTACAGTATGACAATTTCCTGTGGTAAGATATTCCACATCTCAATCACTCTTACTGTGAAGATAACCTTTGCATATAAGTGTACATAAATATCTTTCCTCCATGTGTAGTTCATGTCCTCCTGTCTTTGCTAATGATGAACATCAAATTTCGGTTCACAAATGCAAATTTTCCGCAAAAGTTCAACCAGGCGAACCACAATAGGCTTCAATGGGCAAGTACATTTTAAAACATATGGGGAAAGTTTCTGGCAACAAAAGTGATGGAAAAGTTGTTTCAAGGGGCCTAACACCTGGACGGGGGGCATGCCAGAGGGGGATACATGGCAATTGTCCCTCCAAAAATTACGTAGTTGACGCAGCGTTGTTTTAATCTCTAAAGGGCAGAAATCACATCACAGTACATTCCTAAATTTGTGGAATTAAGTGCTTTAAAATGACCAGGCGGTGAGGTAGTGTAAGGGTTAGGCCCGGTTCACACTGAAAGAAGATGCCGCATTTAACGCCCCGCAAACAGCCACAAAGAGCTTTAGTGATAACGTCAGGGGAGCAAATAATTGTTTTTACTAGTTGACACCTCCAGGACATAAATGTTAGTCCTCTTGCCAGTAATTTTTGTGTAGTGCCCACTGTGCTTGTGCGCACATTCATGAAAGTGCAGGCAATTGCGGTTTTCCAGCCCCTATGGTCAGGCTGAAGTAGTTCAATGATAGTTAAATGACCGAAAAAAAAAAACACTGATTCTGCAGTGTCCCCTTATACAGGGGACAGTAGTGGATGCTAGATGCCAGTAGTGGTGGTGAAGGATTATTGGGTTATGGTTGGTGCAACTACTAGGACCAGCAGACCTATCTCCTACAGCTAATGTGTGCACTGGACACACAGCATTGCAATTTAACAATAGCAAGAAAAAGAAAAACAGCCCTTAGTAGGGTGACCTACTTACTGTAGCACTAAGCAGTGACTGCACCTGACTCCAACAGCTTAAGTGCACTGTGTGGACGCACTGAACAGCAATATCACAAGATCAAAACACAGCCTTTAGAAGGCTACATTAGCAAGTAGATGGTGAATTGGTATTGTAGCAGCAAGGAACTCCACTGGAGACACAGAACACAGGCCTAACTAACGCTTTCCCTAATAGCAGTACAGCTCTGTCCCTAGTCTCCTTTACAGCACCTACAGTCAGTTTTAAATACCTGCTGTGCTGGCTTTCTGATAGGTGAGGGGACGGTCCAGGTGGGAGAGATAGCTGTTTGGCTGCCAAGTGTTTTCTGACTCTGGGGTGAGGGGTACATTTTTGGCTCCATTATAATGTATTGGGGCGAATTGTACTTTCCGCACACCAACCAACTGAATGACCAACTCATCTGCATACTGCGCATGCAAGCGGAATGATGGATTGCACGATACGGCCGCATTGAAACGATTTGTATACACGTGACAACTGCACAATATCAGCCCAACAGTTATGTGAGTTGATCCGCTGGTTGGATTGGGCAAACTGCCTGTTATAAGTCACTTGTCTAGTCATTTGTTACGCGTTTACATGCCCAAATATCGGCCAACAGACCAAGTGTGAATGATAGTTGGGT